>NC_041390.1:407904338-407912375 GCF_002162155.2 Triticum dicoccoides | reverse complement strand
CGGGGCTCGGCGGCGGCGGGAGGTGCGGCGCGGCTCGGGACAGGGTGCGGGAGGCGGCGATGGTGGCGGTGGGGGGGCTCGGGCGGCGCGTATATAAAGGGGGCGGGGTGGAGCAGCTTGGAGGAGGGGGCAAGGCGGCGGCGACGGAGTCCGGCTTGGACTCCTCGTCTGAGTCGGCGGCGGCTGGGCCGGCCTGGCTCGGCTGGGCCCTAGGCCCAGTCGGGCGCGGGATTTTTTTATAATACCGCCGACAGAAGAAAAATCCTAGAAAAATAAATAAAAACCTAAAAATGCCAAAACAAATTTTCACCGTCTAAATAAAATATTTAGGATGAGTTGAACATTTTCTTGGCCCTAAAATGCAATTTTGAAAACATGCAATTTTTCTAATGCAAATAAAATCCGAATAAAACCAAATAAAATCTAATAAATGATTTTAATATTTTTCCTCCAATATTTCAATTATTTTGGAGAAGTCATATTATCTCCACTCATTTGATTTAATATGAAATATTTTTCGGAGAGAAAAATTATTAAAATCAAAATCCTCGTTTCATTATTTGATAAAAAACAAATATGAAAACCGGAAAATCCCCAACTCTCTCCGTGGGTCCTTGAGTTGCTTAGGATTTCGAGGATTGCGGAACGGAAATGCAATAAATCATGATATGCATGGATGATCTATGTATACCATTCCAAATTGAAAATTTGGGATGTTACAAAGCTACCCCCTTAAGATGAATCTCGCCCTTGAGATTCGGGTTGGCTAGAAAATAGGTATGGGTGGTCCTTGTGGAGATCATCCTCTCGTTCCCAGGTGGCTTCATCCTCGGTATGGTGGCTCCACTGAACGTTGCAAAACTTGATAACCTTACTGCGGGTGACTCTACTGGCAAACTCAAGAATCTTAACTGGCTTCTCCTCGTAAGTCAAATCACTGTCCAACTGAATCGCCTCCAAGGGTACTGTATCTCTTAATGGTATATCAGCCATCTCAGCATGACACTTCTTCAGCTGTGAAACGTGGAACACATCGTGGACTCCTGACAATCCCTCAGGTAACTCCAACTTGTAGGCAACTTCTCCCATCCGTTCCAAAATGCGATACGGTCCTACAAATCTCGGGGCTAACTTTCCTTTAACTCCAAAACATTTCACTCCTCGCAAGGGCGATACTCGCAGATATGCTCTATCTCCAATTTCGTAGGTTACCTCCTTGCGTTTTGAGTCTGCATAACTCTTCTGCCTGGACTGAGCAATCTTCAGTCGGTCTCGGATCAGTTTTACCTTCTCCTTAGATTCTTTAATCAAGTCTGGTCGAAACAACTGTCAGTCTCCTACCTCATCCCACATCAACGGTGTTCTGCACCTGCGTCCATACAGGGCTTCAAACGGTGCCATCTTCAAACTGGCTTGGTAACTATTGTTGTATGAGAACTCTGCATACGGCAAATTGTCATCCCAACTAGATCCATAATCTAGCGCACATGCTCTCAACATGTCCTCAAAAATTTGATTGACTCTGTCGGTCTGTCCATCTGTCTGCGGGTGAAACGCTGTACCGAACTCCAATCTCGTTCCCAAAGTCTGGTGTAACTGATGCCAAAAATTTGAAGTAAACTGTGTTCCTCGATCCGATACGATGGTCCTCGGAACTCCATGCAGACATACGATCCTGGACATATAGATCTTGGCCAACTTTGCACTTGTATAGGTGGTTTTCACTGGGATGAAGTGAGCTACTTTGGTCAAACGATCAACTACTACCCATATGGAATCATATCCTGCTTTAGTCCTGGGTAATCCGGTGATAAAGTCCATGCCAAGTTTATCCCACTTCCATTCGGGTATCGGCATAGGCTGTAACAGTCCTGCTGGCTTCTGATGTTCTGCCTTAACTCTCTGACATACATCACATACGGCTACATACTCGGCAATATCCTTCTTCATACCAGTCCACCAGAAACGTTCCTTCAAATCCAAATACATCTTGGTGTTTCCGGGGTGTATCGAGTATGGTGAGTCATGCGCCTCTTGAAGTATTAACTTTCTGATCTCCTGATTATTGGGCACGTAAATTCGGTCCTCAAACCATAGGGTATTGTGCTCATCCTCACGAAAACCTTTGGCCTTTCCTTTGCCCATCTTCTCCTTTATCTCGGCAATCTCTTTATCATCTTTCTGAGCTTCCCGAATCTTGTCCAGCAATGTCGACTGAACCTCCATTGTGGCAATGAAACTTCTAGGTACAATCTCTAATCGAAGTTCCATGAAGTCCTTTGCTAATTCCTTCGACAGTCCTTTACTTTCAAGGATATTAGCATAACTCTTCCGACTCAATGCGTCTGCTACGACATTGGCCTTTCCTGGATGATAGTGTAGCTTCATGTCATAATTCTTTATAAGCTCCAATCATCTCCTCTGCCTAAGGTTTAGCTCCTTCTGGGTGAAGATGTACTTCAAACTCTTGTGATCCGTGTACACATCACAACGGTTTCCAATAAGGTAATGTCTCCAAGTCTTCAACGCATGCACTACGACTGCTAGCTCCAAATCATGCGTAGCATAATGCAACTCATGAGGTTTTAGTTGTCGTGAGGCATACGAAACAACTCTTCCATCCTGCATAAGCACACATCCAAGTCCTAAGCGAGAGGTGTCGCAATACACTTGGAACTCTTTATGTATATCTGGCAGTACTAGCACTGGGGCTGTAGTCAAACATTTCTTCAACTCCTGGAAACTTGCTTCACAATCTTCTGTCGATTTAAACTTGGTATCCTTCTTCAACAGTTCAGTCATTGGTTTTGCAATCTTGGAAGAATTCTCAATGAATCTCCGGTAGTATCCTGTGAGTCCAAGAAAACTGCGGATCTCGCTAACTGAGGTGGGTGCCATCCATTCAATGACTGACTGAACCTTGCTGGGGTCTACTGCTATACCTTCTCCTGATATAACATGTCCAAGGAATCCGACTTCCTTCAGCCAAAACTCGCATTTGCTAAACTTAGCATACAACTGGTGTTCCCTGAGCTTCTCGAGAACTAAACGCAAATGCTCTTTGTGCTCCTCCTCGTTCTTCGAGTATACCATGATATCATCAATAAACACCACAACAAACTTGTCCAAATACTCCATGAACACCTTGTTCATCATGCTCATGAAATAGGCAGGGGCGTTAGTCAGTCCAAACGACATGACCGTGTACTCGTATAATCCATATCGCATTATGAACACCGTCTTTGGTATGTCCTTCTCTCGTATCTTCAACTGATGATACCCTGATCGTAAATCGATCTTTGAGAACACTTTAGCTCCTTGCAACTGATCAAACAGATCGTTGATCATCGGCAGTGGGTACTTGTTCTTTATCGTCACTTCATTCAAGGCTCGATAATCAACAAC
Source organism: Triticum dicoccoides (assembly GCF_002162155.2). Lineage (NCBI taxonomy): Eukaryota > Viridiplantae > Streptophyta > Magnoliopsida > Poales > Poaceae > Triticum > Triticum dicoccoides. The sequence continues at coordinate 407,908,970 of NC_041390.1, read as the reverse complement.
CATCCTTAGGGATTTATCCTTCTTCTCAACCAAAAGTACTGGGGCTCCCCAAGGTGATGAACTCCTTCAGATGTATCCTTTATCCAACAACTCCTTGATCTGTTTCTTAATTTCCTCCAGATCATTCGCGGGCATCCGATAGCGTCTCTTGGATATTGGTCCTGTTCCTGGTAACAGCTCTATCAAAAACTCAATATCTCTATCCGGTGGCATGCCTGGTAACTCCTCTGGGAAAACATCCGGGTAATCCTTTACTACCGGCACTTCCTCCAGAACAACTCCCGTAAGGGCATTCACTTGGCTCCTTTTGGGCACATGCCTAGACACATACTTAATCCTTTTTCCCTCCGGGGTGGTGAGATAAATCGACTTACTCGCACAGTCAATGCTTCCTCCATACTTTGACATCCAGTCCATACCCAATATCACATCCAATCCTTGCGACTCCAAGATAATTAGGTCGGACGGAAACACATGTGTGCCAATGGTTAAGGGTATCTGGTCACACCATCGGCTAGCCATATATTCTGCTCCGGGTGAACTCACTAAAAGAGGGGTTCTAAGGGTTTGGGTTGGTAGTTTAAACTTATCCACGAATCCCCTTGATATGTATGAATGCGATGCACCAGTATCAAAAAGAACAAGAGCGGTAAATGACTTAACCAAAAACTTACCTATTACCACGTCCGACTGCTCTTCAACCTCCTCCACGTTAACGTGGTTCACTTGTCCTTTGTTGAATGGATTGGGCTTCTTCCCAGAGCTTCCATTTCCGTTTCCATTCCTTCCTTCGGGGCAATCATTGGCATAGTGCCCTGTCTTCCCACACTTAAAACAAGTAACCTGACTTAAATCTCTTTTGGCGGGAGTAGACAGGTTGGGGCGGTTCTGATTGTTATTAGCTCCGTTCCCATTCCCATTCTTAGCACCACTATGGTTATGTGATCCTCCTCCAGTGTGGTTGTGACCTCCATGGTTATGAACAAGTCCTCCTGAGTTCGGGGTTAGGCGAGGCTTCTACTGAGCTCCTGAGTTATACTTCCCTTGTCCATACTTTCTCTTGCGGCTCTCAATCTGCTGCTGTTTCCCTTCAATCATAAGAGCCTTATCTACCAACTCCTGGTAGTTGTTGAAGGTTGCTACCATCAACTGCATGCTCATCTCATCATTCAGCCCTTCCATAAACTTCTCCTGCTTTGCGGCATCTGTGGCCACATCATCAGGGGCATAGCGTGATAACTTGCTAAACTCATCCACGTACTGAGCCACAGTACGGTTCCCCTGGGTAGGTTGCGAAACTCCCGCTTCTTCATCTGCATAGCTCCAGTTGAGACATGGGCGGTGCGGAAAGCTTGCTAAAACTGGTCCCAAGTGACATTGGCTACAGGAAAAGTGGCTGTGTAATTCTCCCACCATGAGGCTGCTGGTCCATCCAATTGATGTGCAGCAAAGCGCACCCTCTCAGCATCTGTGCAACCTGCGGTGGTCAACTCCCTTCCAATACGGTGTAGCCAATCATCAGCAACTATAGGCTCGGTGCTACTGGAAAACACCGGCGGCTGTAACCTTAGAAAATGGGCTAGGTTATCCACTAACGGTGGGTTGTTGTTGTTGTTGCCCTGGTTCTGAACTAGCAATTGCATCAAGGCACTCTGCTACTGGATCAACTGGGTGAGCTCCGGCGGGAAGGCAAAACCGGTGTCACGTCTCGGAGGCATCTGATGGGTTTAGATGGAAGAGATTAGAATAGAAAAGGGGTCTAATGAGAAAGCACTACCCATATGCACATGATACAAACACAATCATTTCACTCAATCAATCAAGCAAGGGCATACAAACGGTCTAGAACTATCGCAAAAGTGCTCACTACTACTATATACATGGGGGAAATACTACTAATAGTTGGTGGTCATCTAGAAATTTTGATCGGTGGAAGACTCCATGATGTCTGCTTCAGCTTCGTCTTCAAAGTCATCATCACTAGGGCCGGAGTCGGTGTCGTCGATGATGATGTAGTTGTCCGGGCAAGTGGAATCGTCGTCTTCTACTCCCGGTGCTGGTCCTCCCATGAATACTCCGATCTTCTTGACTAGGTCGTCATTCTTCTCCAGTAGGGTCTTGATTTCCTCCTCATATCCATCGCGGGTAAACTTGAGTTCTTCCTCCAGCTCGATGATCCTAGTCTTTGCCTTCTTCAAGTCCATCATGTCCGCACACATCTGGTTCTCCTGACGTCGAATGTGCTGGTTTAACTCCTGGATGAAAGTTGCAATGGATCTATCCTTCTTAGTGCTGATTACTTCCCATTGCTCATCTCGGCGCCCACATATTTGGTAGATAGTGTCCTGGAGATCCCTGTGGTACACTTCTCCAATGCGTCCCATGGTGATGTGAGCTGCCATACTCTTTCCTAAACTCCATGTTGGTGCGTCGAAGGAAAATTCTATGGGTTTAGCGGTTGGCGAGAACGTCCTTCCTGGAACTTGTACTTGAATCATCCAGCGCTCTTCTTCTGGTAAAGTGGCGTTGTACGTTCCGATGAAGCTTGGTAATCAAATGTTCAAGTACCTAGTGACTTCCTTCAGGTGACGTCCAAAAGGTGTATCTTCATGCAGTTGTGCAAACTTGTTGTTTATCTCTGCCATCCTAAAGAGTAGAAAATGGAGAGGAGTCAGAAATGAGTAGAGAAGTGTGACCTAGGGTTTATCTTAGTGGTCGTGTCCTACACTCAGCGTGTGCTCTGATACCATCTTGTAGCGACCCGACCTCAGATGGTCAAGTCTCTGTGCTTCAGTGTCATCCCTGGATCGGTAATGCTGACACACACAGTACTCGAGGATTTATAACAGAGTAGCAATCACACACTTATTACATCGAAAAGTATAAAAGAGAACTTATTACAGTAATATGGCTTAAGGCCATCTAATGCGATAACAGCGGAAGGCTTGGAAGATAAAGTGAGTCCATCAACTCCAACGGCATAGCTGAGCTGCACGACAACGACCTAACGAACCTTACTCCTCGTCTGAAAAGTCTGCAACATAATACGTTGCAACCCGAAAATAGGTCAGCACATGGAATATGCTAGCAATATAACACAGTAGAGCAGAAACAGAATAATGCTATCACTACATGCATATATGGCTGGTGGAAAGCTGTATGGTTATAGTTTTTGCGAAAAGCCAATTTTTCCCTACAACAAAGGAATAGATTTTAATTTAACTATCATGGTGGTTGAAACATCATTGAGAAGGTACCCCCAACTCAATCCCAATTAAAGTGATTAACAACCCAACAATATTAATTAAACATGGTGAGATACATGTGATAACCCAAGTACTAGATACCCAAGAATTGTCCATAACCGGGGACATGGCTAACCATGATTAGATTGTACACTCTGCAGAGGTTTGCACACTTATCCCCACAAGACTCGATCGCCTCCGTTGGATTTCTCGCACTACATGGTGTTTGAGAAACGGATGACCGAGACACAGTCTTTCAGAAACGTTAACTCTCTACTCTGGGTAGACCATACCAAACCTACCAAACCCACTACCTGCTGATCTACCTCTTCAAGAGCTTCACGTAACTTACTCAACTATGCTAGAGCCCATAATATCTTGTGGCTGCACACGGAAGTTTCTAGCATGAATCATCTCAGTTCCCTTTGAGCCTGGGTGGCGGTCCATAGGAAGATCACACGGGTACCCCGGGATTTCCAAAAAAATACAGACAACACTGGGTTCCCCAGGTGCCTCAATCCACCCAGTTGTTTGATTAAGTTGCCACCTTAAGTTGAACCATTAATTAACAATCTCACATCTGTCATGAATTTCACTCAAACCCAAACCACGTCTACGAGCATAGCATAGCAATATAAGCAATACGTAGAAGTAACTCCCAAGGGTTTGAATATAACAGGGCAATAGGTTCTACCTCAGCAACTACTTCCCAACCCACAAGTTAATGACATCCTAATCATGCAATGTTTGAGGATTGGAACTAATGCATAAAAACTGGGTAATAATGGGATATGATCAAAGTGTTACTTGCCTTGCTGACGATCCGCGAATCCTAGAGACTCGTAGTAACACGCTTCGCACTCCGGAATTCTATCGCAAGCAAACAATAACATACATAAGTAACAAGCAATGATACACAAGCAAAACTCAAATAAGAGAGGTTGACCAAAAAGTTCAACTTAAGAACTCCAGTACGCAAAAAGAATCAAAACAAACGAAGCAACGAAAGTCAAACGGCAAAAGAAAACCACTTCGTTTACTAAGCTGAACTTAGGTCAAATTTTACAGTAGCAAAAACTTGTTTGAGTTGATTAACCGGAAAGAGGGTTTCGAGATGAAACTACAGGCGCTTGAATCGCCTGATTCCGATAAACGAGCGAAAAGATAAACATAAATTAAGATCGGATCAGAAATCGCGATCAGAAAAATTGCGGAATAAATCCGAGAAAAAGAAAAATGACGAACAGATTAACGAACGAACGTTCATTATCTGGATCTAAACAAAGAACACGTTCGTTAAAACGAATGAACGAGTGAACGCTTGCTAAATAAATAAACCGGAGAAAAACCGATCTATTAAAAAAACGAAAACTAGGGTTTTGAAAAA
>NC_041390.1:407840087-407903853 GCF_002162155.2 Triticum dicoccoides | reverse complement strand
TGCTCGGGCGGCGCGTATATAAAGGGGGCGGGGTGGGGCGGCTTGGAGGAGGGGGCAAGGCGGTGGCGACGGAGTCTGGCTTGGACTCCTCGTCCGAGTAAGCGGCGGCGGCGGCGCGCGCACAGGAGGCGGCGGCGGCGGCTGGGCCGGCCTGGCTCGGCTGGGCCCTAGGCCTAGTCGGGCGTGGGATTTTTTTATAATACTGCCGACAGAAGAAAAATCCTTGAAAAATAAATAAAAATCTAAAAATGCCAAAACAAATTTTCGCCGTCTAAATAAAATATTTAGGACGAGCTGAACATTTTCTTGGCCCTAAAATGCAATTTTGAAAACATGCAATTTTTCTAGTGCAAATAAAATCCGAATAAAACCAAATAAAATCCAATAAATGATTTTAATATTTTCCTCCAATATTTCAATTATTTTGGAGAAGTCATATTATCTCCACTCATTTGATTTAATATGAAATATTTTTCGGAGAGAAAAATTATTAAAATCAAAATCCTCGTTTCATTATTTGATAAAAATCAAATATAAAAACCGGAAAATCCCCAACTCTCTCCGTGGGTCCTTGAGTTGCTTAGGATTTCGAGAATTGCGGAATGGAAATGCAATAAATCATGATATGCATGGATGATCTATGTATAACATTCCAAATTGAAAATTTGGGATGTTACAGTGCAAGATGATATTGGCCACATCATGTCACTTTATGATTTGCATGTGATGTTTGTCATGTTTACATCTTATTTGCTTAGAGCGACGGTAGAATAAATAAGATGATCCCTCGCTAAAATTTCAAGAAAAGTGTTCCCCTTAACTGTGCACCGTTGTGAAGGTTTGTTGTTTCGAAGCACGCACCACGTGATGATCGGGTGTGATAGATTCTAACGTTCGCATACAACGGGTGTAAGCCAGATTTACACATGCGAAACACTTAGGTTGACTTGACGAGCCTAGCATGTACAGACATGGCCTCGGAATACGAGAGACCAAAAGGTTGAACATGAGTCGTATAGTAGATAGGATCAACATGGAGATGTTCACCGTTGATGACTAGTCCGTCTCACGTGATGATTGAACACGACCTAGTTGATTCGGATCATGTATCACTTAGATGACTAGAGGGATGTCTATCTAAGTGGGAGTTCATTAAATTTGATTAGATGAAATTAATTATCATGAAATTAGTCTAAAATATCTTTACAATATGTCTTGTAGATCAAATGTCCCATGCTAATGTTTCCCTCAACTTCAACGCGTTCCTAGAGAAAACCAAGCTGAAAGACGATGGTAGCAACTATACAGATTGGGTCCATAACTTGAGGATCATCCTCATAGCTGCCAAGAAAGCATATGTCCTTGAAGCACCGCTAGGTGACACACCCATTTTCCTAGCAACTCAAGACGTTATGAACGCCTGGCAGTCGCGTATTCATGATTACTCCCTGGTTCAGTGCGGCATGCTTTATAGCTCAGAACCGGGGCTCCAAAAGGATTTTGAGTAGCACAGAGCATATGATATGTTCCAAGAGCTGAAAATGTTTTTCCAAGCTCATGCCCGGGTCGAGAGATATGAAGTCTCTGACAAATTCTACAGTTGTAAGATGGAGGAAAACAGTTCTGTCAGCGAGCATATACTCAAAATGTCTGGGTTGCACAAATGTTGGTCTCAGCTGGGAGTTAATCTTCCAGATGACTCAGTCATTGACAGGATCCTCCAGTCGCTTCCACCTAGCTACAAGAGCTTTGTGATGAACTACAATATGCAAGGTATGGAGAAGTCCATTTCTGAGCTATTCAATGCGGAAATCAGCGGAGGTGGAAATCAAAAAGGAACATCAAGTGTTGATGTCAGATTTCGGGTTCCGGCAAAACCCTTGAGGTTCGAACACTGGGGTGCACACGAAGATCTCTCCTCCCCCTTGCACTCTCCCTCACCGTGATCTCAAGGCTCAGCGTGTCGAAGTCATAGAACAAAGGGACACAAGGTTTATACTGGTTCGGGCCACCAATGTGGTGTAATACCCTACTCCAGTGTGGTGTGGTGGATTGCCTCTTGGGCTGAGGATGAGCAGTTATGAGGGAAGAACATCCTCCTGAGGAGAGGTGCTCTTGGGCTTGGTGAGTTTGTGTCTATGAGGGTGGAATGGATCTCTCCCCGGATCGGTCCGTTTTGATCGGTTCGTTTGGATCGGTCCATTTCGATCAGTCTCCCTTCCTATTGTGGTGGCTAGCCCTATTTATAGAGGCCCTGGTCCTCTTCCCAAATGCTGACGGGAAGGGATGCCACAATGCGTAAATTTGAAGGGAGACAACTAGTACAAGCTATCCTGACTAAAGGTGGTCTTTGCCTGCGAAAGGCTCTGGTGGTGACGCCATCCTGGGGTCCACGGTGACCTCCGTCCTGCCATCCTGCTGGTCTTGGTCTCGTTGCACTGATATGGAAACCTTTGCCTGACGCCTCGGGACTCCTCGCCTGCGCTTGTCCCTTTAGCACCAAAGAGGAAACGAGGACACTGCGCGCTCTGGCGGCCGCCAGGCCTTGGTCGTCATGGCTTGCATCACAGGAACCTCCCGAGGTGCCCCTTGCCTTGATCTCTCCGCCCCTCGCAAGCCAGCCTGGTCACAGGAACCTCCCGAGGTGCCCCTTGCCTTGATCTCTCCGCCCCTCGCAAGCCAGCCTGGTGAGGCCGCCCCCGAGGAGGTCTTGCATCGTCCGCCTCGTGAGGCTCGGCCCCTCACAAGGGTCTTGAGTGTTTGCTGGTGAAGATGGGCCGTACGGGGTCGCTGGCGGAGCCATGCCATGGGCCGCAGGCAGGCAAGTCTAGGGACCCCCATTCCCAGGACGCCGATAGTAGACCCCGGGCCCAAGATGCGCTCGGACTTGGCTTCAAGGAGAATCCAAGGGGCAAGTGCGAAGCGCCGCGGGCCCCAACAGCCTGCGGCCTCGGTTGACGCGTGGCAATTGATGAGACGTGGGTGTCTCCGCTTCCCCACTCAGAAATTCAGAGATTTTCGATCTCCTCAAAAGAAAATGAGCTCGATCAGCAACACCGGTCTCCGCAGCACCAGGATAAAGGAAAAGAAATAGAACGTACCTCCTTAAATAAATATCTCACCTATCAAACTCAAGCAAGAGTCGAACCGCTAGCTTTTTGTGGCCATGGGAACCGGCTGGGACACCCTCAAACCCCCTTTTATTCTAAAAAAAGGGATCGACACTTCTTGTATAAATGGAATGGAATTTCTCGAATTTGTTCTACCGACGTGCTTCGCACATAGGTGGCTAGTGGGTGTCTGTTACTCCAGCTTTAGTTGAATCAGATTCAATGAACAGAGTTCTTTCTGAAGATCAAAAAGCAATCACTATACCGCGTTGTGGTTTTTGATGCATAGGTAAGATCGGTTCTTTCTCAGCCCATAGCAGCCACGTAAAACTTGCAACAACAAAGTAGAGGAGGTCTAACTTGTTTTTGCAGGGCATGTTGTGATGTGATATGGTCAAGACGTGATGAGATATAAATTGTTGTATGAGATGAACATGTTTTGTTAAAGTTATCGGCAACTGGCAGGAGCCTTATGGTTGTCTCTTTATTGCATAAGATGCAAGTGCCATGTAATTGCTTTACTTTATCGCTATGCGATAGCAATAGTTGCAAAAGCAATAGCTGGCGAGACGACCATGTGACGACACGTTGATAAAAGATTAAGATGATGGAGATCATGGTGTCATGCCGGTAACAATGGAGATCATGACAGTACTTTGGATATGGAGATCAAAGGCACAAGATGATGATGGCCATATCATGTCACATATTTTTGATTGCATGTGATGTTTATCTTTTATACATCTTATTTTTCTTAGTTCGATGGTAGCATTGTAAGATGATCTCTCACTAAATTTCAAGGTATAAGTGTTCTCCCTGAGTATGCACCGTTGCCAAAGTTCGTCGTGCCGAGACACCACGCGATGATCGGGTGTGATAAGCTCTATGTTCGCATACAATGGGTGCAAGCCAGTATTGCACACGCAGAAATACTCGGGTTAAACTTGACGAGCCTAGCATATGCAGATATGGCCTTGGAACACTGGAGACCGAAAGGTCGAGCATGAATCATATAGTAGATATGGTCAACATAGTGATGTTCACCATTGAAAACTACTTCATCTCACGTGATGATCGGACATGGTTTAGTTGATATGGATCACGTGATCACATAGATGATTAGAGGGATGTCTGTCTAAGTGGGAGTTCTTAAGTAATATGATTGATACGTCCATTTTGCATCATGCTTTTATATCGATATGTATTGCATTATGGGTTGTTATTACACATTATGTCACAATACTTATGCCTATTCTCTCTTATTTTACAAGGTTTACATAAAGAGGGAGAATGCCGGCACCTGGGATTCTGGGCTGGAAAAGGAGCAAATATTAGAGACCTATTCTGCACAGCTCCGAAAGTCCCAAAACTTCACGGAAGATGTTTTCCAAATATATAAAAAATACTCAGTGGAAGAAACTCACCAGGGGGGCCACACCCTGCCCACGAGGGTGGGGGCGCGCCCTACCCCCCTGGGCGCGCCCCCTACCTCGTGGGCCCCCTGGTGGCCCTCCGGTGGCCATCTTCTGCTATATGGAGTCTTTCGATGGGAAAAATATCATAAGCCATCTTCTCGGACGAAACTCCGCCGCCATAGGCGGAACCTTGGCGGAACCAATCGAGGGCTCTGGCGGAGCTGTTCTGCCGGGGAAACTTCCCTCCCGAAGGGGGAAATCATCGCCATCGTCATCACCAATGCTCCTCTCATCGGGATAGGGCAATCTCCATCAACATCTTCATCATTACCATCTCATCTCAAAACCCAAGTTCATCTCTGGTATCCAATTCTTGTCTCCAAGTCCGGGATTGGTGCTAGTAGGTTGCTAGTAGTGTTAATTACTCCTTGTAGTTGATGCTAGTTGGTTTAATTGGTGGAAGATCATATGTTTAGATCCTATATGCATATTAATACCCCTCTTATTATGAACATGTTTATCTTTTGTGAGTAGTTACTTTTGTTCCTGAGGACATGGGAGAAGTCTTGCTATTAGTAGTCATGTGAATTTGGTATTCGTTCGATATTTTGATGAGATGTATGTTATCTCTCCTCTAGTGGTGTTATGTGAACGTCAACTACATGACACTTCACCATTTTTTGGGCCTAGAGGAAGGCATTGGGGAGTAATAAGTAGATGATGGGTTGCTAGAGTGACAGAAGCTTAAACCCTAGTTTATGCGTTGCTTCATAAGGGGCTGATTTGGATCCATATGTTTCATGCTATGGTTAGGTTTACCTTAATACTTTTGTTGTAGTTGTGGATGCTTGCAATAGGGGTTAATCATAAGTGCGATACTTGTACAAGTAAGGGCAGTACCCAAGCACCGGTCCACCCACATGCCAAATTATCAAAGTACCGAACGCGAATCATATGAACGTGATGAAAACTAGCTTGACGATATTCCCATGTGTCCTCGGGAGCGCTTTACATCATATAAGAGTTTGTCCAGGCTTGTCCTTTGCTACAAAAGGATTGGGCCACCTTGCTTGCACTTTATTTACTTTCATTTCTTGTTGCTCGTTACAAATTATCTTATCACAAAACTATCTGTTACCACTTACTTCAGTACTTGCAGAGAATACCTTGCTGGAAACCGCTTATCATTTCCTTCTGCTCCTTGTTGGGTTCGACACTCTTACTTATCGAAAGGACTACGATAGATCCCCTATACTTGTGGGTCATCAAGACTCTTTTCTGGCACCGTTGCCGGGGAGTGAAGCACCTTTGGTAGGTGGAATTTGGTAAGGAAAAATTTATATAGTGTGCTGAAATTTACTGTCACTTTTCACCATGGAAAGTAATCCTTTGAGGGGCTTGTTCGGGGTATCTTCACCCCGACCAGTGGAGCAAAGAGTCGCTCCTCAACCTACTGAACCTACTAAAAATGAAAATGAAAATGAAAATGCTTGCTTTGAAGTTCCTACGGGTATGATAGAAAAACTGCTAGCTAATCCTTTTTAGGAGATGGAACAAAACATCCTGATGAACATCTGATATATGTGGATGAAGTTTGTGGATTATTTAAGCTTGCAGGTGTACCCGGAGATGTTGTTAAGAAGAAGGTCTTCCCTTTATCTTTGAGGGGAGATGCATCGACATGGTATAGGCTATGTGATGATATGAGGTCTTGGAATTACAAACGATTGAAATTGGAATTTCATCAGAAGTTTTATCCTATGCATCTTGTTCATCGTTATCGCAATTACATATATAATTTTTGGCCTCGCGAAGGAGAAAGCATCGCTCAAGCTTGGGGGAGTCTTAAATCAATGTTATATTCATGCCCCAATCATGAGCTCTCAAGAGAAATGATTATTCAAAATTTTTATGCTCGACTTTCTGGTAACAATCGCACCATGCTTGATACTTCTTGTGCTGGCTCTTTTATGATGAAGACTATTGAATTAAAATGGGATTTATTGGAAAGAATTAAACGCAACTCTGAAGATTGGTACCTCGACAATGGTAAGGAGTCAGGTATGGCACCTAGTTTTGATTGTGTTAAATCTTTTATGGATACCGATATTTGCCGTAAATTTAGCACTAAATATGGACTTGACTCTGAGGTAGTAGCTTCTTTCTATGAATCTTTTGCTGCTTATGTTGATCTCCCCAAGGAGAAGTGGTTTAAATATCTACCTCCCATAGAAGTAAAACTAGTTGCACCTATTAAAGTTGAAGAAAAGACTATCACTTATAATGATCCTATTGTTCCTACTTCTTATGTTGAGAAACCACCTTTCCCTGTTAGGATAAAGGATCATGCTAAAGCTTCAACTGTGGTTCGTAAAAGCAATATTAAAACATATACACCTCCTGAACAAGTTAAAGTTGAACCTAATATTGCTATTGTTAAAGATCTCTTGTCTGATAATATTGATGGGCATGTTATTTATTTCTGTAATGAAACTGCTAGAATTGCTAAACCCCGTGATATAGATAAACCCAGACCTGTGGTAGGCATGCCTGTTATTTCTGTTAAAATAGGAGATCATTGTTATCATGGCTTATGTGATATGGGTGCTAGTGCTAGTGCAATACCTTATTCCTTATACCAAGAAGTTATGCATGATATTGCACCTGCTGAGATGGAGGATATTGATGTCACAATTAAACTTGCCAATAGAGATACTATTTCACCAATGGGAATTGTTAGAGATGTTGAAGTCTTGTGTGGGAAAACTAAATATCCTGCTGATTTTCTTGTTCTTGGTTCTCCACAAGATAGCTTTTGCCCCATTATATTTGATAGACCCTTCTTAAACACTGTTAATGCCACCATAGATTGCAAAAGAGATGTTGTTACTGTCGGTTTAGATGATATGACTCATGAATTTAATTTTTCTAAGTTTAGTAGACAACACCGTGAAGAAGAATTACCTAGTAAGGATGAAATTATTGGTCTTGCTTCTATTGCCGTACCTCCTAGTGATCCTTTAGAACAATATTTGCTAGACCATGAAGATGATATGTTTATGAATGAAAGAAGGGAATTAGATGTAGTATTCTTTAAACAGGAACCTATTCTGAAAAATAATTTACCTGTTGAAATCCTAGGGGATCCTCCTCCACCCAAGGGAGATCCCGTGTTTGAGCTTAAACCGTTACCTGATACTCTTAAATATGCTTATCTTGATGAGAAAAAGATATATCCTGTTATTATTAGTGCTAACCTTTCAGAGCATGAGGAAGAGAGATTATTGAAAACTCTGAAGAAGCATCGTGCTGCTATTGGGTATACTCTTGATGATCTTAAGGGCATTAGTCCCACTCTATGTCAACATAAAATTAATTTGGAAGAAGATGCTAAACCAGTTCGTGATCATCAACGCCGGCTGAATCCTAAAATGAAAGAAGTGGTAAGAAAGGAGATAGTAAAGCTCCTTGAGGCAGGTATAATTTATCCCGTTGCTGATAGTCAATGGGTAAGCCCTGTCCATTGTGTCCCTAAGAAGGGAGGTATTACTGTTGTTCCTAATGATAAAGATGAATTGACTCCTCTAAGAATTATTACAAGTTATAGGATGGTAATTGATTTCCGCAAATTAAATAAGGCTACTAAAAAGGATCATTACCCCTTACCTTTTATCGATCAAATGCTAGAAAGATTATCCAAACATACACATTTTTGCTTTCTAGATGGTTATTCTAGTTTCTCTCAAATACCCATGTCATCCAAAGATCAATCAAAGACTACTTTTACATGCCCTTTTGGTACTTTTGCTTATAGACATATGCCTTTTGGTCTATGTAATGCACCTGCTACCTTTCAAAAATGCATGATGGCTATATTCTCTGACTTTTGTGAAAAGATTTGTGAGGTTTTCATGGACGACTTTTCTGTCTATGGATCTTCTTTTGATGATTGCATGAGCAACTTTGATCAAGTTTTGCAGAGATGTGAAGAAACTAATCTTGTCTTGAATTGGGAAAAGTGCCACTTTATGGTGAATGAAGGTATTGTCTTGGGTCATAAAGTTTCTGAAAGAGGTATTGAAGTTGATAAAACCAAGGTTGATGCTATTGAAAAGATGCCATGTCCCAAGGACATTAAAGGTATAAGAAGTTTTCTTGGTCATGCCGGTTTTTGTAGGAGCTTCATTAAGGACTTCTCAAAAATCTCTCGGCCTCTGACTAATTTATTACAAAAAGATATACCATTTGTCTTTGATGATGATTGCGTAGAAGCATTTGAAATACTTAAGAAAGCATTGATCTCTGCACCTATTGTTCAGCCACCTGATTGGAATTTACCCTTTGAAATTATGTGTGATGCTAGTGATTATGCTGTAGGTGCTGTTCTAGGACAAAGAGTTGATAAGAAACTAAATGTTATTCAATATGCTAGTAAAACTCTAGACAATGCTCAAAGAAATTATGCTACTACTGAAAAAGAATTCTTAGCAGTTGTATTTGCTTGTGATAAGTTTAGACCTTATATTGTTGATTCTAAAGTAACTATTCACAGTGATCATGCTGCTATTAAATATATTATGGAAAAGGAAGATGCTAAACCTAGACTTATTAGATGGGTTCTCTTGGCACAAGAATTTGATTTGCATATTGTTGATAGAAAAGGAGCTGAGAACCCCGTTGCAGACAACTTGTTTAGGTTAGAAAATGTGCTTGATGACCCACTTCCTATTGATGATAGCTTTCCTGATGAGCAACTAAATGTCATAAATGCTTCTCATACTGCTCCATGGTATGCTGATTATGCTAATTACATTGTTGCTAAGTTTATACCACCTAGTTTCACATACCAGCAAAAGAAAAAGTTCTTCTATGATTTGAGGCATTACTTTTGGGATGACCCACATATTTATAAAGAAGGAGTATATGGTGTTATTAGATGTTGTGTACCTGAGCATGAACAGGAACAGATCCTACGCAAGTGTCACTCCGAAGCTTATGGAGGACACCATGCTGGAGATAGAACTACACATAAGGTACTGCAATCTGGTTTTTATTGGCCTACTCTCTTCAAGGATGCCCGTAAGTTTGTCTTATCTTCTGATGAATGTCAAAGAATTGGTAATATTAGTAGATGTCAAGAAATGCCTATGAACTATTCACTTGTTATTGAACCATTTGATGTTTGGGGCTTTGACTATATGGGACCCTTTCCTTCCTCTAATGGATATACACATATTTTAGTTGCTGTTGATTACGTTACTAAGTGGGTAGAAGTTATTCCAACTAGAAGTCCTGATCATAACACTTCTATTAAAATGCTTAAAGAGGTTATTTTTCCAAGATTTGGAGTCTCTAGATATTTAATGACTGATGGTGGTTCACATTTTATTCATGGTGCTTTCCGTAAAATGCTTGCTAAATATGATGTGAATCATAGAATTGCATCTCCTTATCACCCTCAGTCTAGTGGTCAAGTAGAATTGAGTAATAGAGAACTCAAATTAATTTTGCAATAGACTGTTAAAGAATTGGTCCAAGAAACTTGATGATGCATTATGGGCCTATAGAACTGCATATAAAAATCCTATGTGTATGTCTCCATATAAAATGGTCTATGGAAAAGCATGTCACTTACCTCTCGAACTAGAACACAAAGCTTATTGGGCTATTAAAGAACTTAATTATGATTTTAAACTTGCCGGTGAGAAGAGGTTATTTGATATTAACTCACTTGATGAATGGAGAACCCAAGCCTACGAAAATGCCAAGTTGTTTAAAGAAAAAGTTAAAAGATGGCATGACAAAAGAATACAAAAGCGTGAGTTTAATGTAGGTGATTATGTATTGCTATACAACTCTCGTTTAAGATTTTTTGCAGGAAAACTCCTCTCTAAATGGGAAGGTCCTTACGTTATTGAGGAGGTCTACCGTTCCAGTGCCATAAAAATCAACAACTTCGAAGGCACAAATCCAAAGGTGGTGAACGGTCAAAGAATCAAACATTATATCTCAGGTAATCCCATGAATGTTGAAACCAATGTTATTGAAACCATAACCCCTGAGGAATACATAAGGGACACTTTCCGGAACGTTTCAGACTCCGAAAAGGAATAGGTATGTGGTACGGTAAGTAAACCGACTCCAAAACAGTTTTTAAGGCAATATTTCTCCGTTTTGGAATATTTAGAAAAATAGAAAAATAAGAAGCAGTCCGGGAAGGACACGAGGGCTCCACGAGGGTGGAGGGCGCGCCCCCTATCTTGTGGGCACCTCGTGTGCTCTCCGGACTCCGTTTTCGTACACGACACGTATTTTGGTCGGTAAAAAATCATTATATAATCTCCCGGGGGTTTTGACTCCTGTAGCATGCAATTATACTCTATTTTGTGTTTCGAGCTGTTGCTGCTGCAGATTAGAGCAAGATGTCTTCGCAAGAGTCCGTTGGGGAGAGCCGGGTGTCTCACCCGGCACCGAGGTCAATGACAAACAACAATGTTGACCTCTTTGGGCCAGCAACGGAGGAAGAGATGGAGGCCGAATTGAAGAGGATAGATGCCATGGAAGAGGATCAAGAAGTAACTTCCCGCTTCCGAGCTGGATTCACAATGGGAGAACTGCAGAGCTCGGCTATTCCAAACTCGGTTATCCCTTCCAATGTTAGATTTCTTTCTTATGAGAATATGAAAAAGAGTGTCACTGGTTCTCCCGCAGCTATGCAGCACCCTTGGGTGCAGGGAGCTTTGGCTGTTACAGGAAAACTCCGGAAGGACATAATGGACCTCAAGCAGTAAGTCAATAAGCTAGAGGAGGAGAATCGTATTCTGTGGGGCTTCATCGCCAAGAATATCACATCACCACCCCCTAAAAGAGAGACATAACTACATGGGTATGCGCACTCCACTTGGCAACTTCCAAGCTTGGGGGAGTGCCCCAGTATCGTATCACCATCACTTTTATCTTTACCTTTTTAGTTCGATCCTTTTGGTAATATGTTGATCTAGTAGAATAAAAGTTCTTAGTGTGATCTAGTTGTGAGTTTTGCTTTATTATCCTTCTATGTAATCGAGTCCGTGAGCTATATAATAAATATTAGTGTTGATTCAAGGGCTTGATTATTTTGCCATGATCCTAAGTGAATAAAAGAAAAGAGAAAGAAATAAAAAGAAACAAAGAGATCATGTGAGTCTTATGGAGAGTAATGAGCTCACATAGAAAGAGTATGATGAATAAAAGTTGTTGAGGGTTGACAAACACAGTTTTGGTCATCGTTGCAATTAATAGGAAGTAATAAAGAAAGAGAGGTCTTCACATATAAATATACTATCTTGGACATCTTTTATGATTGTGAGCACTCATTAAAATATGACATGCTAAAGAGTTGACATTGGACAAGGAAGACAACATAATGGGTTATGTTTTCTTACATCTGAGATGAATTATATTGTCTTGGATCTTCCAACATGATGAGCTTGCTTTTCCCCCTCATGCTAGCCAAATTCATTGCACCAAGTAGAGATACTACTTGTGCTTCCAAATACCCTTAAAACCAGTCTTGCCATAAGAGTCCACCATATCTACCTATGGATTGAGTAAGATCCATCAAGTAAGTTGTCATCGGTGCAAGCAATAAAAATTGCTCTCTAAATATGTATGATTGATTGGTGTGGAGGAAATAAGCTTTATACGATTGTGTGATATGGAAGTAATAAAAGCGACAGACTGCGTAATAAAGGTCCATATCACAAGTGGCAATATAAAGTGACATTCTTTTGCATTAATATTTTGTGCATCCAACCATAAAAGCGCATGACAACCTCTGCTTCCCTCTGCGAAGGGCCTATCTTTTACTTTTATCTCCTACATTGCATAAGAGTCATGGTGATCTTCTCCCTTCCTTTTTACATTTTATCCTTTGGCAAGCACAATATGTTGGAAATATCCTGGTATATATGGCTAATTGAATGTGAGTTTTCATGAACTATTACTATTGACATTACCCTTGAGGTAAAACGTTGGGAGGCAAAACTAAAAGCCCCTATCTTTCTCTGTGTCCGATTAAAACTCCATACCCATAAGTATTGCGTGAGTGCCAGCAATTGTGAAAGATAATATGATAGTTGAGTATGTGGACTTGCTGAAAAGCTCTTATACATTGACTCTTTCCTATGTTATGATAAATTGCAATTGCTTCAATGACTGAGATTGTAGTTTGTTAGTTTTCAATGAAGTTTATGATTCATACTTGATATTGTGATTGAATTATTACTCTAGCATAAGAAATCATATGAAAAGAATTATATAAGTTGCTGTTCTAAGAATGATCATGATGCCCTCATGCCGGATTTTATTTTTATCGACACCTCTATCTCTAAACATGTGGACATATTTTTCGATTTCGGCTTTTCGCTTGAGGACAAGCGAGGTCTAATCTTGGGGGAGTTGATACGTCCATTTTGCATCATGCTTTTATATCAATATTTATTGCATTATGGGCTGTTATTACACATTATGTCACAATAATTATGCCAATTCTCTCTTATTTTACAAGGTTTACATAAAGAGGGAGAATGCCGGCAGTTGGGATTCTGGGCTGGAAAAGGAGCAAATATTAGAGACCTATTCTGCACAGCTCCAAAAGTCCTGAAACTTCATGGAAGATGTTTTCCAAATATATAAAAAAATACTCAGTAGAAGAAACTCACCAGGGGGCACACCCTGCCCACGAGGGTGGGGGGCGCGCCCTACCTCCTGGGTGCGCCCCCTACCTCATGGGCCCCCTGGTGGCCCTCCGGTGGCCATCTTCTGCTATATGGAGTCTTTTGATGGGAAAAAAATCATAAGCCATCTTCTCGGATGAAACTCCGCCGCCACGAGGCGGAACCTTGGACGAACCAATCTAGGGCTCTGGTGGAGCTGTTCTGCCGGGAAAACTTCCCTCCCAGAGGGGGAAATCATCGCCATCGTCATCACCAACGCTCCTCTCATCGGGAGAGGGCAATCTCCATCAACATCTTCATCAGCACCATCTCATCTCAAAACCCTAGTTCATCTCTTGTACCCAATTCTTGTCTTCAAGTACGGGATTGGTGCTAGTAGGTTGCTAGTAGTGTTAATTACTCCTTGTAGTTGATGCTAGTTGGTTTAATTGGTGGAAGATCATATGTTCAGATCCTATATGCATATTAATACCCCTATGATTATGAACATGTTTATGCTTTGTGAGTAGTTACTTTTGTTCCTGAGGACATGTGAGAAGTCTTGCTATTAGTAGTCATGTGAATTTGGTATTCGTTCAATATTTTGATGAGATGTATGTTGTCTCTCCTCTAGTGGTGTTATGTGAACGTCGACTGATACGTCTCCGTCGTATCTACTTTTCCAAACACTTTTGCCCTTGTTTTGGACTCTAACTTGTATGATTTGAATGGAACTAACCCGGACTGACGCTGTTTTCAGCAGAATTAGCATGGTGTTGTTTTATGTGCAGAAAACAAATATTCTCGGAATGACCTGAAACTCCACGGAACATCTTAGAAAAAATAATAAAAAATCCTCGCCAAAGATGAAGACCAGGGGGCCCACACCCTTCTCACGAGGGTGGGGGCCCCCCCTAGGGCACGCCCCCCTACCTCGTGGGCCCCCTGTTGCGTCTCCGACTCCAACTCCACCTCCATATATTGAGTTTCGATGAGAAAAAAATCAGAGAGAGAAGAAATTATCACGTTTTACGATACGGAGCCGCCGCCAAGCCCTAAAACCTCTCGGGAGGGCTGATCTGGAGTCCGTTCGGGGCTCCGGAGAGGGGGATTCGTCGCCGTCATCATCATCAACCATCCTCCATCACCAATTTCATGATGCTCACAGCCGTGCGTGAGTAATTGGATCATAGGCTTGCTGGGCGGTGATGGGTTGGATGAGATTTATCATGTAATCGAGTTAGTTTTGTTAGGGTTTGATCCCTAGTATCCATTATGTTCTGAGATTGATGTTGCCATGACTTTGCTATGCTTAATGCTTGTCACTAGGGCCCGAGTGCCATGATTTCAGATCTGAACCTATTATGTTTTCATGAATATATGTGAGTTCTTGATCCTATCTGGCAAGTCTATAGTCACCTACTATGTGTTATGATCCGGCAACCCCGAAGTGACAATAATCGGGACCACTCCCGATGATGACCATAGTTTGAGGAGTTCATGTATTCACTATGTGCTAATGCTTTGTTCCGGTTCTCTATTAAAAGGAGGCCTTAATATCCCTTAGTTTCCAATAGGACCCCGCTGCCACGGGAGGGTAGGACAAAAGATGTCACGCAAGTTCTTTTCCATAAGCACGTATGACTATTTAGGGAATACATGCGTACATTACATTGATGAATTGGAGCTAGTTCTGTGTCACCCTATGTTATGACTGTTACATGATGAACCGCATCCGGCATAATTATCCATCACTGATTCGGTGCCTACGAGTTTTCCATATACTGGTTTACGCTTATTTACTTTCTCGCCGCTACTGTTACAATCACTACAAAATACCAAAAATATTACTTTTGCTGTCTTTACTTTTGTTGCCGCTACCACCACTATCATATTACTTTGCTACTAAACACTTTGCTGCAGATACTAAGTTTCCAGGTGTGGTTGAATTGACAACTCAATACTTGGGAATATTCTTTGGCTCCCCTTGTGTCGAATCAATAAATTTGGGTTGAATACTCTACCCTCGAAAGCTGTTGCGATCCCCTATACTTGTGGGTTATCAAGACAAATTTCTGGCGCCGTTGCCGGGGAGCATAGCTCTATTCTTTGAGTCACTTGGGATTTATATCTGCTGGACACTATGAAGAACTTGAGAGATCCAAAAACCTAGATCTATCCCTCAACTACGAGGGGAGGTAAGGAACTGCCATCTAGCTCTACACTTGATTCACCTTCTATTATGAGTAAGTTTGCGACACCTACATCTGCTTCTGCTATTCGTTCTAATATGTCGCATGTTATTGATGATGCCACTTCTGCTATGCATGATACTTATGATGAAACTGCTTCTATGCATGATACTACTGTGCCCCTAAGTGAATTTCTTGATGAAAAAATTGCTAGGGCTAGAGAAAAAGAAATTATTGAATCTGAATATGATGATGATAGTGATGATGAAAATATGCCTGTTATTCCTGAAGGTTATCTTTTTGATATGGAATCTTCTGCCGCTATTTTTGCTTGCAAAGATAGATATGAGCTTAAGAGGTTATTAATTAAATGGAACAAAGAATCACTTAGAGATAGAATGAAACCCGACCCTGCTTTTGATACTTCACCTATATGTGTTCCTGATAAAGATTATGAATTCTCTGTTGATCCTGATATAATTACTTTGGTTGAATCTGATCCGTTTTATGGCTATGAATCTGAAACTGTTGTGGCACATCTTACTAAGTTAAATGATATAGCTGCCCTGTTTACTAATGATGAGAGATCGCGTTACTTCTATATACTCAAAATATTTCCGTTCTCATTAAAGGGTGATGCTAAGATATGGTTTATTTCTCTTGATCCTGGTTGTGTGCGTAGTCCCCAGGATATGATTTATTACTTCTCTGCTAAATATTTCCCTGCTCATAAGAAACAAGCTGCTTTGAGGGAAATATACAACTTCGTGCAAATTAAAGAAGAGAGTCTCCCACAAGCTTAGGGGAGGATTCTCAAGTTACTTAATGCCTTGCCTGATCATCCTCTTAAGAAACCTGAAATACTTGATATCGTTTATAATGGACTAACCGATACTTCCAGAGATTACCTAGATAGTTGTGCTGGTTCTCTTTTCAGGGAAAGAACACCGGATGAAGCTGAAATTCTATTGAATAATATGTTGACAAATGAAAATAATTGGGCATCTCCTGAGCCACCTCCTGAGCCAGCTCCTGCTCCAATTACTGAGCCTATTCCTAAACCAACTCCGAAGAAGAGAGGTGTTTTATTTCTCAGTCCCGAAGATATGCAAGAGGCGTAGAAATCTATGAAAGAAAAAGGTATTAAAGTTGAAGACATTAAGAATTTACCTCCTGTTGAAGAAATACATGGTCTTAATTCATCGCCTATTGAAGAAACCTATAATTTTAATTATTTATTTACTGAAGAACCTCCTGACCCCGATATCCCGACACAGGTAGCAAAGGTAATTTCTCTCTATAGATATGATAAAGCTGAAGTCCCTCCTACTAAAATTGCTAGTCAATGCTTGGATGAGTTTGATAACTTTATGTATAAGCAAGATGACTTCAATGCTTATTTTGGTAGACAATTAAAAGAAAATGCTTATATGATTAGACGCTTGGGTGATTATATGGCTGATATTAAAGGTGAACTTAAACTTGTTAGCAAACATGCTTCTATGGTTACCACTCAAGTAGAACAAGTACTTAAGGCTCAAAGAAGTGCTTGATGAAATGAATAGAAAGAAAAATGATTATGTTGTTAGAGTGGCTACTAGAACTGGTAGAATGACTCAGGAACCTTTGTATCCTGAAGGCCACCCTAAGAGAATCGAGCAAGATTCTCAAAGAAATAATATTGATGTTCCTAGTTCTTCTAAAAAGAAGAAGAAGAAAAATGATTGAACTGTGCAAACTTATAGTGAACCTATTGCTGAACCACCTGATAATCCAAATGATATTTCTATGTTTGATGCTGAAACACAATCTGGTAATGAACATGAACCTGGTAAAAATATTAATGATGATGTTCATGATGATGCTCAACCTAGTAATGATAATGATGTAGAAATTGAACCTGTTGTTGATCTTGATAACCCACAATCAAAGAATCAACATTATGATAAAAGAGTCTTTGTTGCTAGGAAACATGGTAAAGAAAGGGAACATTGGGTTCAGAAACCCATGCCTTTTCCTCCGAAACCATCCAATAAAAAGGATGGCGAGGATTTTGAGCGCTTTGCTGAAATGATTAGGCCTATCTTTTTGCGTATGCGATTAACTGATGTGCTCAAAACAAATCCTTATGCTAAATATATGAAGGATATCATTACTAATAAAAGAAAGATACCAGAAGCTGAGATTTCCACCATGCTTGCTAATTACACTTTTAAGGGTGGAATACCAAAGAAACTTGGAGACCCCGGAGTACCTACTATACCTTGCTCCATTAAAAGAAATTATATTAAAACTGCTTTATGTGATCATGGAGCCGGTGTTAGTGTTATGCCTCTCTCTTTATATCGTAGACTTGACTTGAATAAGCTGACACCTACTGAAATATCTTTGCAAATGGCTGATAAATCAACTGCTATACCTGTCGGTATCTGTGAGGATGTGCCTGTTGTGGTTGCAAATGTTACTATTTTAACGGACTTTGTTATACTTGATATTCCCGAGGATGATAGTATGTCTATTATTCTTGGAAGACCTTTTCTTAATACCGCAGGGGCTGTTATTGATTGCAACAAAGGCAATGTCACTTTTCATGTTAATGGTAATGAGCATACGATACACTTTCCGAGGAAACAACCTCAAGTTCATAGTATCAACTCCATTGGAAAAATTCCATCGATTATAATTAGAGGTTTTGAATTTCCTCTTCCTACTGTCAAAAAGAAATATGATATACTTATTATAGGGGATGTGCATATCCCCGTTGAGGTAACTTAGTGTTATTCGAAATTTCTCCGGTTTCATGATTATCGGAATGAGTTTGTTAACAAGACTTGATCAACCTTATTAGTGGATTCTTTTTGATGAGCATGAGATGGATGAAACTAGAAGCACAAACTTCTGTACCCTCTCTATATTTTCTGTTATTTATATTAAATAAAGTAAAAATAGTATTTTCAGTCTACTTCCTGGCTTATCCATGCAATATAAAAAAATCCCAAAAATAAAAGTCCTCAGAATGCCATGCCAATTTAATATGATTTTTTCGGGAATATTTGAGGATTTACTGTGCAAAATTACTGCGGGAGGAGCTGCCACCTGGCCACGAGGGTGGTGGGCACGCCCCCCCTATAGGACGCGCCCCTGCCTCATGTGCCCACGGTGGCCCTCCTCCACTTATCCCAGCACCCATCTTCTTCCTCTATCTCACACAAACCTGAAAAACCAACTCAAGCACGAGTTCTAGCCACTTTTGCTGTGATTTTTGATCTCCTTGCTCAAAGCACCTCTCGCAAAACTGCTTGGGAAGATTATTCCTTGGTATGTGACTCCTCCATTGGTCCAATTAGTTTTTGTTCTAGTGCTTTATTCTTTGCAAATTTGTGCTGCATAGGTGACCATGTTCTTGAGCTTGCATGTCAAATTTATATGGTTCCAAGTAGTTCTAATGCTTGATTTAGGCTCTAGGCACTTGTAGGAGTAGTTACTATCAGTTTTATTAAAGTTGGTTTAATTTTATTTTGAAGTTACTAAATTTTTTAGAATTTTTCAGATAAAAACAATATGCTTAGGAAGATGTTCCAAGGTGGTTCCTCTAAGAAGCAAGGATCCAGGATTGCTATGCGCGATGCTGACGAGGATCCACCAAGAGACGCTCCAGTACGGCCTTGCGAATGGCTGTCGGAAAATTTTATGGACCGTGCAGGAATTAAAGAAGAATTCAAATCATATTTACACAATGCCGGTCTTGAGGATTTTGAGGCTAACAAATGCCCCCAGTATCATGATCTCACAAGTTCATTTGTGAGGAGGTTTGAGTATTCATCTTCGCGTAATTCTCCTTCAGTCATGTTTGATCTTTATGACAAATCTTATACCATGGACTTAGAGGATTTCACTTCTGCTTGCGAACTTCCATCATGGGGCAATATTAGGGATCCCCCTAAATCTGAATTTAGAAACTTTTTTCTAGTATAACTGTGGGGGAATCCAGAGATATAACGCAGGCTACCATAGGGAGCATTCACTTTCCTGCTATACATTATTTTGCTCTTTTCATCGGTAGATGCATAAATGCTAAGGATGAAGCATGTCACATGTGTGTCCCTGATCTCAGCATTCTTAGGAGTGCTGTGTTAGGAGACCAATCTTATCATATGGGAGCCATTGTAGCTCGTAGGTTGCATTATAATAGACATAATGGAGATTTCTTTGGAGGAATTTATGCAACCCGCTTAGCTCATTTTCTTGAAATAGACATTCGTGAGGGTGATATGGAGTTGCCTCCTGCATATTTAGATTATAACTCTATTGCTTTGCACTAGTTTGTCGAGAGGCCTGAATCACCTCTCTTATATCGCTTAATGTTTGATAAACGACGTGTTTTCCGTATTACTCTCCCTGCTCCTGCCTTCTTTGATTCACAGACAAAAGGAAGATATGTTATCACCAGAGAGGAGGCAGAAGAGTACGAGAGGAGAGCGAAGGCAGCTCAACTCCACGCTGCAGCTCAGCAGGCGATAACCGCTGCACATCAGTATGATCCCAACTATCCTTCCTCATCACAGTACGACCCCAACAACTATTATTATGGATATCCGCCAGGCCAGCCGTGGCCATAGACCAACTTAGGCTAGAAGCCTAAGCTTGGGGGAGTACGTATTTCTCACCGACATTACAATTATGTTCACACACACTCATTGCTAGATGTCGGTGCTCATACTTTTTCACTGTAATATCCATGCTAGTTTATTTTCTTTTTCCTGCTTTCTTCTTGTGTGTTTGTTAAACCTTAAGAAAAACCAAAAATAAATTAGCAGTAGTTTATTTTTCTGCTGTAGTAGTAATAATTAAAAAGAAAACCCAAAAATATTTCCCGTTCTTCTTTTGCTTGTTGGGAGTTTTCCCGTGTAAATAGTTTTATTTCTTTTTCTTTTATTTGGGGGTCAGTAGGAGAAGACCATAATTAAATTGTTGAAGTGGCTCTTATATGCATTATTGTTGATTTAACCAAGAGCCCATATTGCCTTGTCTTCTCCTGTTTATTGAATGCTCGCACATCCAGCTTAGTCCAATGCACATGCACTCTTATTATTATTCACACCGTTCGATCGTGCAAGTGAAAGGCAATTATGATGATATATGATGGACTGACTGAGATGAGAAAAGCTGGTATGAACTTGACCTCTTTTGTTTTTGTAAATATGATGAGCCCGTCGTTCTTGATTCAGCTTATTATGAATAAACATGTTTGCAATAACAATTAGAGATCAGAGTTGCTTGTGCCATGCTTGATTAGCTATGAGTTATAATGATTTACCTTGTATGCCGACATGCTATTGAGATGATTATGATGTGGTATGATGGGGTGGTATACTCCTTTGAATGATTTAAGTGACTTGACTTGGCACATGTTCACGCATGTAGTTGAAACAAAATCAACATAGCCTTCACGATATTTATGTTCATGGTGGATTATATCCTACTCATGCTTGCATCCAATGTTTATTAATTTTAATGCATGTACATGGCTGTTGTCGCTCTCTAGTTGGTCGCTTCCCAGTCTTTTGCTAGCCTTCACTTGTACTAAGCGGGAATACTGCTTGTGCATCCAATCCCTTAAACCCCAAAGTTATTCTAGATGAGTCCACCATACCTTCCTATATGCGGTATCTACCTGCCATTCCAAGTAAATTTGTATGTGCCAAACTCTAAACCTTCAAATAAACATTCTGTTTTGTATGCTCGAATAGCTCATGTATCAACAAAGGCTGTCCTTATCTTCCGTGTTAGGCGGGTTATTCTCAAGAGGAGTGGACTCCGCTCCTCACTCACGAGAAAATGGCTGGTCACCGGGATGTCTAGTCCCATGCTTTATGCAAACTAAATCAAAATTAATTGCAAACAAAACTCCCCCTGGGACCTGATGTATGTTGGAGGCACTCGTTGTTTCGAGCAAGCCATGGATTGATGCTTGTTGGTGGAGGGGGAGTATAAACTTTACCATTCTGTTTGGGAACCGCCTATAATGTGTTTAGCATGGAAGATATCACCATCTCTTAGTTGTTACGTTGACAATGAAAGTATACCGCTCAAAATACAACTTATCTCTATTGCAAAACCGAGCTCTGGCACCTCTACAAATCCCTGCTTCCCTCTGCGAAGGGCCTATCCATTTACTTTTATGTTGAGTCATCATCCTCTTATTAAAAAGCACTAGCTGGAGAGCACAACCGTCATTTGCATTCATCACTGTTAATTTATATTGGGTATGCCTATGATTGGATCTCTTTTACCATGAATTACAATGTCTAGTCAGTCCTTGATCTTTAAAGGTGCTCTGCATTTATGTTTTTCGGTCTCAGAAAGGGCTAGCGAGATACCATCTTGTTATATCATATTATGATTGTTTTGAGAAAGTGTTGTCATCTGAGATTTATTATTATGACTTGCTAGTTGATTATGCTATTGATATGAGTAATGATGAGACCTGAGAATTATTGCAAATGTGGTTAGTTATGATCTATGCTGAAAACTTGAATGCTGGCTTGACATAGTTACAACAACAAGAGCAAACAGAGTTTGTAAAAGTTTGTCTTTCTTTCTTTCAGTTTGTCAACTGAATTGCTTGAGGACAAGCAAGGGTTTAAGCTTGGGGGAGTTGATACGTCTCCGTCGTATCTACTTTTCCAAACACTTTTGCCCTTGTTTTGGACTCTAACTTGTATGATTTGAATGGAACTAACCCGGACTGACGCTGTTTTCAGCAGAATTACCATGGTGTTGTTTTATGTGCAGAAAACAAATATTCTCAGAATGACCTGAAACTCCACGGAACATCTTAGAAAAAATAATAAAAAGTCCTCGCCAAAGATGAAGACCAGGGGGCCTCGTGGGCCCCCTGTTGCGTCTCCGACTCTAACTCCACCTCCATATATTGAGTTTCGATGAGAAAAAAATCAGAGAGAGAAGAAATCATCACGTTTTACGATAAGGAGCCGCTGCCAAGCCCTAAAACCTCTCGGGAGGGCTGATCTGGAGTCCGTTCGGGGCTCCGGAGAGGGGGATTCATCGCCGTCGTCATCATCAACCATCCTCCATCACCAATTTCATGATGCTCACCGCCGTGCATGAGTAATTGCATCGTAGGCTTGCTGGACGGTGATGGGTTGGATGAGATTTATCATGTAATCGAGTTAGTTTTGTTAGGGTTTGATACTGTTCTGAGATTGATGTTGCTATGACTTTGCTATGCTTAATGCTTGTCACTAGGGCCCGAGTGCCATGATTTCAGATCTGAACCTATTATGTTTTCATGAATATATGTGAGTTCTTGATCCTATCTTGCAAGTCTATAGTCACCTACTATGTGTTATGATCCGGCAACCCCGAAGTGACAATAATCGGCACCACTCCCGGTGATGACCATAGTTTGAGGAGTTCATGTATTCACTATGTGCTAATGCTTTGTTCCGGTTCTCTATTAAAAGGAGGCCTTAATATCCCTTAGTTTCCAATAGGACCCCGCTGCCACGGGAGGGTAGGACAAAAGATGTCATGCAAGTTCTTTTCCATAAGCACGTATGACTATTTACGGAATACATGCCTACATTACATTGATGAATTGGAGCTAGTTCTGTGTCACCCTATGTTATGACTGTTACATGATGAACCGCATCCGCAATAATTATCCATCACTGATCCGGTGCCTACGAGTTTTCCATATACTGGTTTACGCTTATTTACTTTCCCGCTGCTACTGTTACAATCACTACAAAATACCAAAAACATTACTTTTGCTATCTTTACTTTTGTTGCCGCTACCACCACTATCATATTACTTTGCTACTAAACACTTTGCTGCAGATACTAAGTTTCCAGGTGTGGTTGAATTGACAACTCAGCTGCTAATACTTGAGAATATTCTTTGGCTCCCCTTGTGTTGAATCAATAAATTTGGGTTAAATACTCTACCCTCGAAAGCTGTTGCGATCCCCTATACTTGTGGGTTATCATCGACTACATGACACTTCACCATTGTTTGGGCCTATAGGAAGGCAGTGGGGAGTAATAAGTAGATGATGGGTTGCTAGAGTGACAGAAGCTTAAACCCTAGTTTATGCGTTCCTTCGTAAGGGTCTGATTTGGATCCATATGTTTCATGCTATGGTTAGGTTTACCTTAATACTTTTGTTGTAGTTGTGGATGCTTGCAATAGAGGTTAATCATAAGTGGGATACTTGTCCAAGTAAGGGCAGTACCCAAGCACCGGTCCACCCACATGCCAAATTATCAAAGTACCGAATGCGAATCATATGAACGTGATGAAAACTAGCTTGACGATATTCCCATGTGTCCTCGGGAGCACTTTACATCATATAAGAGTTTGTCCAGGCTTGTCCTTTGCTACAAAAAGGATTGGGCCACCTTGCTACACTTTATTTACTTTCGTTACTTGTTGCTCGTTACAAATTATCTTATCACAAAACTATCTGTTACCACTTACTTCAGTACTTGCAGAGAATACCTTGCTGGAAACCGCTTATCATTTCCTTCTGCTCCTCGTTGGGTTCAACACTCTTACTTATCGAAAGGACTATGATAGATCCCCTATACTTGTGGGTCATCAATGATTAATTGAACTTAATTTATCATGAACTTAGTCCTGATAGTTTTTGCATATCTATGTTGTAGATCAATTCCTTGCGTATAGCTTCCCCGTTTTATTTTTGATATGTTCCTTGAGAAAACTATGTTGAAAGATGTTAGTAGCAATGATGCGAACTAGCTCCATAATCTGGGGATTATCCTCATTTCTGCACAGAAGAATTATGTCCTTGATGCACCGCTAGGTGACTGACCTATTGCAGGAGCAGATATAGATGTTATGAACATTTCGTAAAGCTCGGTATGATGACTACTTGATAGTTTAGTGCATCATGCTTTATGGCTTAGAACCGAGACTTTAAAAATGTTTTGAACACCACAGAGCATATAAGATGTTCCAAGAGTTGAAATTGGTATTTCATGATCATGCCCATGTCGAGAGGTATGAGACCTCTGACAGTACTTTGCCTACAAGATGGAGGAGAATAGCTCAACCAGTGAGCATGTGCTCAGATTGTCTGGGTACTACAATTACTTGAATCAAGTGGGAGTTAATCTTCCAGATAATATAGTGATGGACAGAGTTCTCTTGTCACTATCACCAAGTTACTAGAACTTCATGATGAACTATAATATGCAAGGGATAACGGAAACGATTCCCAAAGCTCTTCGCGATACTGAAATTGGCGAAGGTAGAAATCAAGAAAAAGCATCAAGTGTTGATGGTTGACAAGACCACTAGTTTCAAGTAGAAGTGCAAGGGAAAGAAAGGGAACTTTAAGAAAAATGGCAAGCAAGTTGCCACTCCCATGGAGAAGCCCAAAGCTATACCCAAGCCTGAAACTGAGTGCTTCTACTGCAGAGGAAATGGTCACTGGAAGTGGAACTGCCCTAGATGCTTGGCGGATAAGAAGGATGGCAAAGTGAACAAAGGTATATTTGATATACATGTTATTGATGTGTACTTTACTAGTGTTTATAGCAAACCCCTCGGTATTTGATACTAGTTCAGTTGCTAAGAGTAGTAACTCGAAGCGGGAGTTGCAACATAAATAGCGATTAGTTAAGGGCGAGGTGGTGATGTGTGTTGGAAGTGATTCCAAGATTGATAAGATCACCATCCACACTCCCTTTACCTTCGAGATTAGTGTTGAACCTAAATGTTATTTGGTGTTTGCGTTGAGCATAATATGATTGGATCATGTTTATTGCAATACAGTTATTCATTTAAGTCAAAGAATAATTGTTATTCTGTTTACATGAATAGAACCTTCTGTGGTCATACACCCAAGGTGAATGGTTTATTGAATCTTGATCATAGTGATACACATATTCATAATATTGAAGCCAAAAGATGCAAAGTTAATAATGATAGTGCAACCTATTTGTGGCATTGCCGTTTAGGTCATATTGGTGTAAAGCACATGAAGAAACTCCATGCTGATGGGCTTTTGGAATCACTTGATGTTTGCGAACCATGCCTCATGGGCAAGATGACTAAGACTCCGTTCTCCGGAACAATGGAGCGGACAACTGACTTATTGGAAATAATACATACTGATGTATGCGGTCCGATGAGTGTTGAGGCTCGCAGCGGGTATCATTATTTTCTGACCTTCATAGATGATTTGAGCAGATATGGGTATATCTACTTGATGAAACATAACTCTGAAACATTTGGAAAGTTCAAAGAATTTTAGAGTGAAGTGACAAATCATCGTAACAAGAAAATAAAGTTTCTACGATCTGATCATGGAGGAGAATATTTGAGTTACGAGTTTGGTCTTCATTTGAAACAATGCGGAATAGTTTTGCAACTCACGCCACCTGGAACACCACAGCGTAATGGTGTGTCTGAACGTCGTAATCGCACTTTACTAGATATGGTGCGATCTATGATGTCTCTTACTAATTTACCGCTATCGTTTTGGGCTTATGCATTAGAGGCAGCTGCATTCATGTTAAATAGGGCACCATCTAAATCTGTTGAGATGACACTGTATGAACTATGGTTTGGCAAGAAACCAAAGCTGTCATTTCTAAAAGTTTGGGGTTGCGATGCTTATGTGAAAAAGTTTCAAACTGATAAGCTCGAACCCAAGTCGAAGTAGTGCATCTTCATAGGATACCCAAAAGAAACTGTTGGGTACAACTTCTATCACAGATCCGAAGACAAGTTATTCGTTGCTAAGAATGGATCCTGTCTAGAGAATAAGTTTCTCTCGAAAGAAGTGATTGGGAGGAATGTATAACTTGATAAGGTAATTGTACCTTCTCCTGAATTGGAAAGTAGTTCATCACAGAAATCAGTTCTAGTGATCTCTACAGCAATTAGTGAGGAAGCTAATGATGATGATCATGAAACTTTAGATCAAGTTACTACCGAACCTCGTAGGACAACCAGAGTATGGTCTGCACCAGAGTGGTACGATAATCCTTTCTGGAAGTCATGTTACTAGACCATGACAAACCTACGAACTATGAGGAAGCAATGATGAGCCCAGATTCTGCGAAATGGCTTGAGGCCATGAAATCTGAGATGGGATCCATGTATGAGAACAAAGTATGGACTTTGATTGACTTGCCCGTTGATCGGTGAGTCATTAAGAATAAATGGATCTTCAAGAGGAAGACGGACGCTGATAGTAGTGTTACTATCTACAAAGCTCGAATTGTCACAAAAATGTTTTTGACAAGTTCAAGGTGTCGACTACGATGAGATTTTCTCACTCGTATTGATGCTTAAAAGTCTGTCCGAATCATGTTAGCAATCGCCACATTTTATGAAATCTGGCAAATGGATGTCAAAATTGTATTCCTTAATGGATTTCTCAAAGAAGAGTTGTATATGATGCAACCATAAGGTTTTGTCGATCCTAAAGGTATTAACAAAGTGAACAAGCTCCAGCGATCCATCTATGTACTGGTGCAAGCATCTCGGAGTTGGAATATATACTTCGATAAAGTGATCAAAGCATATGGTTTTATACAGACTTGCGGTGACGCCTGTATTTACAAGAAAGTGAGTGGGAGCACTACAACATTTCTGATGAGTATATGTGAATGACATGTTGTTGATCGGAAATAATGTAGAATTTTCTAGAAAGCATAAAGGAATGTTTGAAAGGAGTTTTTGAAAGAAAGACCTCGGTGAAGCTACTTACATATTGAGCATCAAGATCTATAGAGATAGATCAAGACGCTTGATATATTTTCAATGAGTACATACCTTGACAAGATTTTGAAGTAGTTCAAAATGGAACAGTCAAAGAAGGAGTTCTTGCATGTGTTGCAAGGTGTGAAGTTGAGTAAAGACTCAAAACCCGACCACGGCAGAAAATAGAAAGAGAATGAAAAGTCATTCCCTATGCCTAGGTTCTATAAAGTATGCTATGCCGTGTACCAGACCTAGTGTGTACCTCACCATAAGTTTGGCAAGAGGGTACAATAGTGATCCAGGAGTGGATCACTGGACAACGGTCAAAAATATCCTTAGTGGAATAAGGAAATGTTTCTCGGTTATGGAGGTGACAAAGAGTTAGTCGTAAAGAGTTACATCGATGCAAGCTTTGACACCGATCTGGATGACTCTAAGTCTCGATCTAGATACATATTGAAAGTGGGAGCAATTAGCTAGAGTAGCTCCGTGCAAAGCATTGTAGACATAGAAAATTTACAAAATACATACGGCTCTGAATGTGGCAGACCCGTTGACTAAATTTCTCTCATAAGCAAAACATGATCACTCTTTGGGTGTTAATCACATAGTGATGTGAACTGGATTATTGACTCTAGTAAACCCTTTGGGTGTTAGTCACATGAAGATGTGAACTAATCATAATGTGAACTATTGGTGTTAAGTCACATGATGATGTGAACTAGATTATTGACTCTAGTGCAAGTGGGAGACTGAAGGAAATATGCCCTAGAGGCAATAATAAAGTTGTTATTTATATTTCCTTATATCATGATAATTTTTTATTATTCATGCTAGAATTGTATTAACCGGAAACTTAGTACATGAGTGAATACATAGACAACAGAGCGTCACTAATTTGCCTCTACTTGACTAGCTCGTTGAATCAAAGATGGTTAAGTTTCCTAGCCATAGACATGAGTTGTCATCTGATTAACGTGATCACATCATTAGAGAATGATGTGATTGACTTGACCCATTCCGTTAGCTTAGCACGATGATCATTTAGTTTGTTGCTACTGGTTTCTTCATAACTCATACATGTTCCTCTGACTATGAGATTATGCAACTCCCGAATACCGGAGGAACACTTTGTGTGCTACCAAACATCACAACATTACTGGGTGATTATAAAGGTGCTCTACAGGTGTCTCCGATGGTACTTGTTGAGTTAGCATAGATCGAGATTAGGATTTGTCACTCCGATTGTTGGAGAGGTATCTCTGGGCCCTCTCGGTAATGCACATCACTATAATCCTTGCAAGCAATGCAACTAATGAGTTAGTTACAGGATCATGCATTATAGAAACAAGTAAAGAGACTTGCCGGTATTGGGATACCGACGATCGAATCTCGGGCAAGTAACATACCGATGACAAAGGGAACAACGCATGTTGTTATGTGGTTTGACCGATAAAGATCTTCGTAGAATATGTAGGAGCCAATATGAACATCCAGGTTCCGCTATTGGTTATTGACTGGAGACGTGTCTCGGTCATGTCTACATAGTTCTCGAACCCGTAGGGTCTGCACGCTTAACATTCGATGACGGTCGGTATTATGAGTTCATGTGATTTGATGTACCGAAGGTAGTTCGGAGTCCCGGATGAGATCGGGGACATGACGACAAGTCTCGAAATGGTCGAGACGTAAAGATCGATATATTGGACGACTATATTCTGACATCGTAAAGGTTCCGAGTGATTCGGGTGTTTTTCAGAGTACCGAGGAGTTACGGGAATACGGGAAAAAAGTATTGGGCCTCATGGGCCAAGTGGTGGAAGAGAGGAGGCAGGGCACGCAGCCCCCCTAGCCCAAACCGAATTGGACTAGGGG
Source organism: Triticum dicoccoides (assembly GCF_002162155.2). Lineage (NCBI taxonomy): Eukaryota > Viridiplantae > Streptophyta > Magnoliopsida > Poales > Poaceae > Triticum > Triticum dicoccoides. Next base: position 407,874,804 of record NC_041390.1, on the reverse strand, counting down.
GCCGGCCCCCTTTCCTCCTTTCCTCCCTTCCTCCCTCTCCTTCCTTCTCCCTATCCTCCTTCCTTTCCCCCTCCTAGTAGGAGTACGAAAGGGGAGTCCCACTCGTACTAGGAGGAGGACTCCTCCTCCTGGCGCGCCCCGCAAGGGCCGGCCGGCCTCCCCCTTGCTTCTTTATATACGGGGGCAGGGGGCACCCTAGGACACACAAGTTGATTGTTCCAAGCTGTGTGCGGTGCCCCCTCCACCATAATCCACCTCGATCATATCATAGCGGTGCTTAGGCGAAGCCCTGCGTTGGTAGCAACATCATCACCGTCATCACGCTATCTTGCTGACGGAACTCTCTCGTGAAGCTCTGCTGGATCGGAGTTCGTGGGACGTCATTGAGCTGAACGTGTGCTGAACTCGGAGGTGCCGTGCGTTCGGTACTTGGATCGGTCGGATCGTGAAGACGTTCGACTACATCAACCGCGTTCTCATAACGCTTCCGCTTATGGTCTACGAGGGTACGTAGACGATACTCTCCCTTCTCGTCGCTATGCATCACCATGATCTTGTGTGTGAGTAGGATTTTTTTTGAAATTACTGCGTTCCCCAACAGCGGCCTGCTGGGCTGCTGGGCCGGCTGGGCTTCGGCCCAGTCGGTCCGAACTCTTTTTTTAAAATAAAATCCGCCGAAAAACAAAATCCTAATAAAATATAGAAAAATTCTAAAAATACCAAAAAAAACAAATTTTCACCGTCAAAATAAAATATTTAGAACAAAGTGAACATTTTTCTGGCCTAATAACGCAATTTTGAAAATGCATAATTTTCTAATTCAAATAAAATCTCAAATAAATTCCAAATAAAATATTTATTTGATTTAAAAAATTTCCTCTAATATTCCTCTCTTTTTGAAGAACTCATATTATCCTCTCTCTTTTATTTTAATATTAGAAATATTCAGAAAAATATCAAAACCAAACTGATCCTCTTTTCAAATTTGAGAAAATTCAAATATGAAAATATACGAAATCTCCAACTCTCTCCTTGGGTCCTTGAGTTGCTTAAGATTTCTAGGATCACAACCAAAATGCAAATAAAATATGATATGCATATGATGACCTATGTATAACATCCAAATTGAAAATTTGGGATGTTACAAACCTACCCCCCTTAAGTTGAATCTCGCGCTCGAGATTCGGGTTGGCTAGAAAATAGGTGCGGGTGGTCTTTCTGTAGGTCTTCTTCTCGCTCCCAGGTGGCTTCATCCTTGGTATGGTGGCTCCACTGAACTTTGCAAAACTTGATAACCTTGTTGCGTGTTACCCAGCTGGCAAACTCGAGGATCTTGACGGGTTTCTCCTCGTAGGTCAGATCACTCTCCAACTGAATTGCTTCCAGGGGCACTGTATCTCTCAGACGAATATCGGCCATCACTTCATGGCATTTCTTCAACTAGGAAACATGAAACACATCATGAACTCCTGACAGTCCTTCGGGTAACTCCAACTTGTAGGCAACTTCTCCCATACGTTCCAACACTCGATATGGTCCTACAAATCTTGGGGCTACCTTTCCCTTAACTACAAAACGTTTAACTCCTCGCAGTGGTGACACACGAAGATATGCTCGGTCTCCAATCTCATAGACTACCTCCTTACATTTGGTGTCGGCATAACTCTTCTGCCTGGGCTGAGCTACCATCAGTCTATCTCGAATCTACTTAACCTTCTCTTTAGACTCTTTGATCAAATCTGGTCCAAACAACTGACGGTCTCCAACTTCATCCCACATTAATGGTGTCCTGCATCTCCTTCCATACAAGGCTTCAAAAGGGGCCATCTTCAAACTAGCCTGATAATTGTTGTTGTATGAAAACTCTGCGTAAGGCAAATTGTCATCCCAACTAGATCCATAATCTAGCGCACAAGCTCTCAACATGTCCTCCAGAATCTGATTGACTCTTTCTGTCTGTCCATCTGTCTGCCGGTGAAAGGCTATGCTGAACTCTAGCCTAGTACCCAAAGTCTGGTCCAGCTGATTCCAAAACTTTGAGGTAAACTGTGTTCCTCTATCTAATACGATGGTCCTCGGAACTCCATGCAGACATACGATCCTGGTCATATATATCTTGTCCAACTTCGCGCTTGTGTATGTGGTTTTCACTGGGATAAAGTGAGCTACCTTTGTCAAACGGTCAACTACTACCTAGATAGAGTCATATCCCGATCAGGTCCTGGGTAATCTGGTAATGAAATCCATGCGAAGTTTGTCCCACTTCCATTCGGGTATCGACATAGGCTGTAGCAATCCTGCTGGCTTCTGATGTTCTGCATTCACTCTCTAGCATACATCACATATTGCTACATACTCGGCAATATCTTTCTTCATACCCGTCCACCAGAAATGCTCCTTCAAATCCAAATACATCTTCATGTTTCCGGGGTGAATCGAGTATGGTGAGTCATGAGCTTCCTAAAGTATTAACTTCCTGATCTCGGCATTATTGGGCACATAAGCGCGATCCTCAAACCATAAAGTTTCATGCTCATCCTTCCTAAAACCTTTGGCTTTTCCTTTGCTCATCTTCTCCTTTATCTTAACAACCTCCTTATCATCCTTCTGAGCTTCTCGAATATTTTCCAATAATGTAGACCGAACTTCCATTGCCGCGACAAAACCTCTTGGAACTATCTCCAAATGAAGTTCCTTGAGATCATCAACTAACTCCTGCGGTAATCCTCCGCTTACGAGGGTATTGACATAAATCTTCCGGCTCAAAGCGTCTGCTACGACATTGGCCTTTCCTAGATGATAATGCAGCTTCATATCATAATCCTTTATAAGCTCCAACCATCTCCTTTGCCGGAGATTCAACTCCTTTTTCTTGAAAATGTACTTCAAACTCTTGTGATCTGTGTACACATCACAACGGTTTCCAATCAGAAAATGTCTCCAGGTCTTAAGCGCATGCACTACGGCTGCTAACTCCAAATCATGAGTGGCATAATTCAACTTGTGAGGTCTCAACTGACGTGAAGCATATGAAGCAAATCTTCCGTCTTGCATAAGTACACCTCCAAGTCCTAGGCGAGAAGCGTCGCAATACACTTGGAAATCCTTGTGTATATCCAGAAGAATCAGCACTGGGGCTGAAACCAAACGTTTCTTCAACTCCTGAAAACTGGCTTCACATTCCTCGAGCCATTTGAACTTGGTGTCTTTCTTCAACAACTCTGTCATGGGTTTCCCAATCTTGGAGAAATTCTCAATGAACCTCCCGTAATATCCAACGAGTCCTAGAAAACTGCGGATGTCTCCAACTGAGGTGGGTGCCAACCACTCAGTGACCGATTGACCCTTGGTAGGGTCTACTGCTATACCTTCTCCTGATATAACATGCCCAATAAATCCTACTTCCTTCAACCAAAACTCACACTTGCTAAACTTGGAATACAATTGATGTTCTCTGAGCTTCTTGAGAACCAAGCGCAAGTGTTCCTTGTGTTCCTCTTCATTCTTCGAGTATACCAAAATATCATCAATGAACACCACAACAAACTTATCCAAAAACTCCATAAACACCTAGTTCATCATGCTCATGAAATAGGCAGGGGCATTAGTCAATCCAAATGACATGACCGTGTACTCGTATAACCCGTACCTGGTGGTAAAAGCTGTCTTAGGTATATCCTGTTCCCGAATTTTCAATTGGTGGTATCCTGATCGAAGATCGATCTTGGAGAATACTTTAGCTCCTTGCAATTGGTCAAACAGATCATTGATCATTGGTAGTGGGTACTTGTTCTTGATCGTCACTTCATTCAACACCCGATAATCAACGACCATTCTCAAAGATCCATCCTTCTTCTCAACTAAGAGCACCTGGGCTCCCCATGGTGATGAACTTGGTCGAATGTAACCTTTCTCCAATAACTCCTTAATTTGTTTCTTGATTTCCTCCAGATCATTTGCGGGCATCTGATAGGGTCTCTTCGATATTGGTCCGGTGCCTGGCAACAGCTCAATCAAAAACTCTATGTCTCGATCTGGCGGCATGCCTGGTAGTTCCTCTGGAAATACATCCGAGTAATCATTCACAACAGAGACTTCTTCTTGAACAACTCCCGAGAGAGAATTTACTTGGGTCCTCCTTGGCACATGCCTAGACACATACTTGATCCTTTTTCCCTCCAGGGTGGTGAGTAAAATTGACTTGCTAGCATAATCGATGTTTCCTCTATACTTTGATAACCAATCCATGCCTAGTATTATATCCAGTCCTTGTGAATCCAAAATTACTAGGTCGGAGGGGAAAACATGGCTACCGATGGTTAAGGGTAACCGATCACACCATCGGCTGGCCATATACTCTGCTCCTGGCGAGCTTACTAACATTGGTGACCTCATTTCTAAGGTTGGCAACTTAAACTTGTATGAATGCGATGCACCAGTATCAAAAAGAACAAGAGCGGTAAATGACTTAACCAAAAACTTACCGATCTCTGCGTCAGGTTGTTCTTCAACATCCTCCACATTGATGTGGTTCACCTGACCTTTGGTGAAGGGATTTGTCTTCTTTCCTGAGCTTCCATTTCCATTGCCATTCTTCAACTCAGAACAATCATTGGCGTAGTGCCCAGTCTTCCCGCACTTGTAACAGGTAACATGGCTCAGGTCCTTCTTGGCGGGCATTGCTGGGTTGGGGCGGTTCTGGCTACTGCTTACTCCATTCTCGTTTCCATTCTTAGGCCCACTATGGTTATGGGGACTTCCTCCATTGTGAGTATGGCCTCCATGGTTATGGGTGTATCCTCCAGAGTTAGGGGTAAAGCGAGGCTTCTGCTGAGCTCCAGAATTGTACTTCCCCTGTCCATACTTCGGTTTGTGGCTCTCTATCTGCCGCTGTTTGTTCTCAAACATAAGGGGCCGGTCTACCAACTCCTGGTAGTTAGTAAATGTTGCCACCATCAACTGCATACTCATCTCATCATTTAGCCCTTCCATGAACTTCTCCTGCTTCGCAGCATCTATGGCCACATCATCCGGGGCATAGCGAGCTAACTTACTGAACTCATCCACGTACTTCCCCACAGTACAGTTTCTCTGGCGTAAGTTGTGAAACTCATGCTTCTTCATTCTCATAGCTCTAGTTGAGACATGTGCAGTACGAAAAGCTTGCTGAAACTGATCCCATGTGACATTGGCTATGGGAAAATTGGTAGTGTAATTCTCCCACCATGAGGCTGCGGGTCCATTTAGTTGGTGTGCGGCAAAGTGCACCTTCTCAACATCTGTGCAACCTGTGGTGGTCAGCTCCCTTCCAATCCTACGGAGTTGGTCATTAGCAACAATCGGCTCGGTGCTACTGGAAAACACCAGTGGACTCAATCTCAGAAAACGGGCTAAGTTGTCAACCGGAGGTGGTGACGGTGGGTTGTTGTTGTTGTTGCCTTGGTTCTGAACTAGTAGCTGCATCAAGGCATTCTGCTGCTGGATCAACTGAGTGAGCTCCGGTGGGAAGGCAAATACGGGGTCACGTCTTAGAGGCATCTGATGGGTTTAGAGGGAAGAGATTATAATAGAATGAGGTCTAAGGGAAATCACTACCCATATGCACATGAAGCAAACACACAATCATAATCACTTCACTCAATTCAAACAAGGGCATACAAACGATCTAACTATCGTTATAGAATACTCGGACTATTCTATATACATGGAGGGATACTACTGATAATATGGTGGTCTACTAGAAATTTTGATCGGAAGAAGATTCCATGATATCTGCTCCAGCTTCGTCTTCATAGTCATCATCACTATTAGGGTAAGAGTCGGTGTCATTGATGCTGATGTAGTCTTCAGGCTGATCGTCACCTCCTGGCGCAGGGTCTCCCATGAATACTCCTAGCTTCTTCTTCAGGTCTTCATTCTTCTCCAGTAGTACTGCAATCTCCTCTTCATAGCCACCGCGCATAGACTTGAGTTCCTCTTCAAGCTCCATGTTCCTGGTCATCACCTTCTTCATGTCTATCATGCTTGCGCACATTTGGTTTTCCTGGCGGCGAATGTGCTGACTTAATTCCTGGATGTAGGCTGCAATGGACTTGTCCCTGCTGGTGCATATCATCTCCCATTGCTCATCTCGGCGTCCACATATCTGGTAGATGGTGTCCTTAAGATCCTTGTGGTAAACTTCACCGATGCGTCCCATGGCTATGTGAGCTGCCATGCTCTTCCCTAGACTCCAGGTTGGTGCATCAGAGGAAAACTCTATGGGCTCAGTAACTGGTGTGAATGTCCTTCCTGGAACATGAACTCGAATGGTCCAGCGCTCTTCTTCCTGTAGAGTGGCGGTGTAGGTCCCGGTGAAGCTTGGTATTCTGATATTCAGGTATCTAGTGGCTTCCTTCAAGTGGTGAAGAGTCAGAAATGAGTAGAGAAGAGGACCCTATGGCTTATCTTAGTGGTCGCGTCCTACAGTCAACGTGTGCTTTGATACCATCTTGTAGCGTTCCAACCTCAGACGGTCAAATCTCTGTGTATAAGTGTCATCCCTGGATCGGTAATGCTGACACACACAGTACTTGAAGGATTTACAACAAAGTTTCAATCACACACTTATTACATTGAATGTCTCAAAAGAGAACTTACAATAATATGGCTGAAGGCCATCTAAATAAGATAACAGCGGAAGGCTTGGAAGATAAGGCGAGTCCATCAACTCCAACGGCATAGCTGAGTGCAAGACAACGACCTAGCACACCTTACTCTTCGTCTGAAAAGTCTGCAACATAATACGTTGCAGCCCGAAATGGGTTAGCACATGGAATATGCTAGCAAATATAACACTATAGAGCAATGAACAAGTAGCAGATATAACTATATGCATATTTGGCTAATGGAGGCTCTACGGTTATTTTTGCAGAAAGCTAGTTTTTCCCTACAACAAAGGAATATATTTTTATTTAACTACAAGTTTGTTGAAAACATTGAGAATGGTAACCCCATCTCAATCCCAATTAAAGTAATCATCAACCTAACAAATTAATTAAAGTAAAGTGATGAGATCAACATAATAATTTAAATACCAGATACTCAAGATGTCCATAACCGGGGACACGACTAACCATGATTAGTTTGTACACTCTGCAGAGGTTTGCACACTTTTCCCCACAAGACTCGATCACCTCCATTGATTTCTCGCACTACAGGGTGTTTGAGAAACGGATGACCGAGACACAGTCTTTCAGAAGAATTAGCCCTTTCGACGGGTAAACCATACCACCTACATCCCCTACATCTGCTAGTTTACCACTGAAAGAGGTCACACAACATACTCAACTATGCCAGAGCCCATAATGGCTTGTGGCTGCACATGGAAGTTTCCATCATGAATAACAATATGATCCCTTTGATCCTGGGTGGCGAGCCATAGGATGATCACACGGGTACCCCAGATCTCCTTGGACAACACTGGATTCCCCAGGTGCCCACAAACAATCCACCCTGATGTGTGTTAAAGTAGCTGAAGGAAATATGCCCTAGGGGCAATAACAAAGTTGTTATTTATATTTCCTTATATCATGATAAATGTTTATTATTCATGCTAGAATTGTATTAACTGAAAACTTAGTACATGTGTGAATACATAGACAAACAGAGTGTCACTAGTTTGCCTCTACTTGACTAGATCGTTGAATCAAAGATGGTTAAGTTTCCTAGCAATAGACATGAGTTGTCATTTGATTAACGGGATCACATCATTAGAGAATGATGCGATTGACTTGACCCATCTGTTAGCTTAGCACGATGATCGTTTAGTTTGTTGCTATTGCTTTCTTCATGACTTATACATGTTCCTATGACTATGAGATTATGCAACTCCCGAGTATCGGAGGAACACTTTGTGTGCTACCAAATGTCACAACGTAACTAGGTGATTATAAAGGTGCTCTACAGGTGTCTCCGATGGTACTTGTTGAGTTGGCATAGATCGAGATTAGGATTTGTCACTCCGATTGTCAGAGAGGTATCTCTGCGCCCTCCCAGTAATGTACATCACTATAAGCCTTGCAAGCATTGTGGCTAATGAGTTAGTTGCGGGATGATGCATGACGAAACGAGTAAAGAGACTTGCCGGTAACGAGATTGAACTAGGTATGAGATACCGACGATCGAATCTCGGGCAAGTAACATACCGATGACAAAGGGAACAACGTATACCGTTATGCGGTTTGACCGATAAAGATCTTCGTAGAATATGTAGGAGCCAAGAGCATCCAGGTTCCGCTATTGGTTATTGACCGGAGACGAGTCTCGGTCATGTCTACATAGTTCTCGAACCCGTAGGGTCCGCACGGTTAAAGTTCGGTGACGATCGGAATATGAGTTTATGTGTTTTAATGTACCGAAGGTCGTTCGGAGTCCCGGATATGATGACGGACATGACGAGGAGTCTAGAAATGGTTGAGACATAAAGATCGATATATTGGAAGCCTATATTTGGACATCGGGATAGTTCCGAGTGAAATCGGGATTTTACCGGAGTACCGGGAGGTTAACGGAACCCCCCGGTAAAGGTATGGGCCTTAGTGGAGAGAGAGAGAGGAGACCAGGGCAGGCTGCGCGCCCCCTCTCCCTCTAGTCCGAATTGGACTAGGAGGGGGGCGGCGCCCCCCTTTCCTTCCTCCCTCTCTCCCCTTCCTTCTCTCCTAGTCCAACTAGGAAAGGGGGGAATCCTACTCCCGATGGGAGTAGGACTCCTCCTGGCGCACCTTTCTAGGGACGGCCGGCCTCCCCCTTGCTCCTTTATATACAGGGGCAGGGGCACCCCAAGACACACAAGTTGATCAGTTGATCTTTTAGCCGTGTGCGGTGCCCCCCTCCACCATAATCCACCTCGGTCATATCGTAGCGGTGCTTAGGTGAAGCCCTGCGTCTGTAGCATCATCATCACCATCATCACGCCATCGTCCTGACGGAACTCTTCCTCGAAGCTCTGCTGGATCGGAGTTCGCGGGACGTAACCGAGATGAACATGTGCTGAACTCAGAGGTGTCGTATGTTCGGTACTTGGATCGGTCAGATCATGAAGACGTACGACTACATCAGCCGCTTCTCATCACGCTTCCGCTTACGGTCTACGAGGGTACGTGGACGAAACTCTCCCCTCTCGTTGCTATGCATCACCATGATCTTGCGTGTGCGTAGGAATTTTTTTAAATTACTATGTTCCCCAACAGTGGCATCCGAGCCAGGTTTATGTGTAAATGTTATATGCACGAGTAGAACACAAAGGAGTTGTGTGCATGAGTATATACATATTTCTTGCCGTTTCTAGTTGATTCTTGATTCGGCGGTATTGTTGGATGAAGCGGCCCAGACCAACATTACGCGTACGCTTATGTGAGACTGGTTCTACCGCCGTGCTTCGCACACAGGTGGCTAGTGGGTGTCTGTTTCTCCAACTTTAGTTGAATAGGTTTCAATGAGCATGGTTCTTTGTGAAGATCAAAAAGCAATCACTATACTACGTTGTGGTTTTTGATGCGTAGGTAAGAACGGTTCTTGCTCAGCCCGTAGCAGCCACGTAAAACTTGCAACAACAAAGTAGAGGACGTCTAACTTGTTTTTGCAGGGCATGTTGTGATGTGATATGGTTAAGACATGATGAGATATAAATTGTTGTATGAGATGATCATGTTTTCTTGAAGTTATCGGCAACTAGCAGAAGCCTTATGGTTGTCTCTTTATTGCATAAGATGCAAGCACCAAATAATTGCTTTACTTTATCGCTATGCAATAGCAATAGTTGGCGAGATGACCATATGATGACACGTTGATAGAGATCAAGATGACGGAGATCATGGTGTCATGCCGGTGACGATGGAGATCATGACGGTACTTTGGAGATGGAGATCAAAAGCGCAAGATGATGATGGCCATATCATGTCACATATTTTGATTGCATATGATGTTTATCCTTTATGCATCTTATTTTGCTTAGTTCAGCGGTAGCATTATAAGATGATCTCTCACTAAATTTCAAGGTATAAGTGTTCTCCCTGAGTATGCACCGTTGCGATAGTTCTTCGTGCTGATCGGGTGTGATAAGCTCTACATTCACATACAACGGGTGCAAGTCAGTTTTGCACACGCGGAATACTCGGGTCAAACTTGACGAGCCTAACATATGCAAATATGGCTTCGGAACACTAGAGACCGAAAGGTCGAGCGTGAATCATATAGTAGATATGATCAACATAGTGATGTTCACCATTGAAAACTACTCCATCTCATGTGATGATCGGATATGGTTTAGTTGATATGGATCACGTGATCACTTAGATGATTAGAGGGATGTCTGTCTAAGTGGGAGTTCTTAAGTAATATGATTAATTGAACTTTAAATTTATCATGAACTTAGTCCTGATAGTATTTGCATATCTATGTTGTAGATCAATTGCTTGCGTATAGCTTCCCCGTTTTATTTATGATATGTTCCTAGAGAAAACTATGTTGAAAGATGTTAGTAGCAATGATGCCGACTAGCTCAGTGATCTGAGGATTATCCTCATTGCTGCATAGAAGAATTATGTCCTTGATGCACCGCTAGGTGACGGACCTATTGCAGGAGCAGATACAAATGTTATGAATGTTTGGTAAAGGTCGGTATGATGACTACTTGATAGTTTAGTGCACCATGCTTTACGGCTTAGAACCGAGACTTCAAAAACGTTTTGAACGCCACAGAGCATATAAGATGTTCTGAGAGTTGAAATTAGTATTTCATACTCATGCCTGTGTCGAGAGGTAGAAGACCTCTGATAGTACTTGGCCTACAAGATGGAGGAGAATAGCTCAATGAGTGAGCATGTGCTCAGAATGTCTGAGTACTACAATCACTTGAATCAAGTGGGAATTAATCTTCCCGATAAGACAATGGTTGATAGAGTTCTCTAGTCACTATGACCAAGTTACTAGAACTTCGTGATGAACTATAATATGCAAGGGATAACGGAAACAATTCCCAAAGCTCTTCGCGATGCTGAAATCGCCGAAGGTAGAAATCAAGAAAAAGCATCAAGTGTTGATGGTTGACATGACCACTAGTTTCAAGTAAAAGGGCAAGGGAAAGAAAGGGAACTTCAAGAAGAATGGCAAGCAAGTTGCCACTCCCGTGAAGAAGCCCAAAGCTAGACCCAAGCCTGAAACTGAGTGCTTCTACTGCAAAGGAAATGGTCACTGGAAGTGGAACTGCCCTAGATACTTGGCGGATAAGAAGGATGGCAAAGTGAACAATGGTATATTTGATATACATGTTATTGATGTGTAATTTACTAGTGTTTATAGAAAACCCCTCGGTATTTGATACTAGTTCAATTGCTAAGAGTAGTAACTCGAAACAGGAGTTGCAAAATAAACAAAGACTAGTTGAGGACGAGGTGACGATGTGTGTTGGAAATGATTCCAAGGTTGATAAGATCACCATCGCACACTCCCTTTACCTTCAGGATTAGTGTTGAACCTAAAATAAATGATATTTGGTGTTTGTGTTGAGCATAATATGATTGGATCATTGCAATACGGTTATTCATTTAAGTCAAAGAATAATTGTTATTCTGTTTACATGGTGGTCATACACCCAAGGTGAATGGTTTATGGAATCTCGATCGTAGTGATACACATATTCATAATATTGAAGCCAAAAGATGCAAAGTTAATAATGATGGTGCAAGCTATTTGTGGCACTGCCATTTAGGTCATATTGGTGTAAAGCGCATGAAGAAACTCCATACTGATGGGCTTTTGGAATCACTTGATGCTTGCGAACCATGCCTCATGGGCAAGATGACTAAAACGCCGTTCTCCGGAACTATGGAACGAACAACAGATTTGTTGGAAATCATACATACTGATGTATGTGGTCCAATGAGTATTGAGACTCATGGCGGGTATCATTATTTTCTCACCTTCACAGATGATTTGAGAAGATATGGGTATATCTACTTGATGAAACATAAGTCTAAAACATTTGAAAAGTTCAAAGAATTTCATAGTGAAGTGGAAAATCATCGTAACAAGAAAATAAAGTTTCTATGATCTGATCATGGAGGAGAATATTTGAGTTATGAGTTTAGTCTTCATTTGAAACAATGCGGAATAGTTTCGCAACTCACGCCACCCGAAACACCACAGCGTAATGGTGTGTCTGAACGTCGTAATCGTACTTTACTAGATATGGTGTGATCTATGATGTCTCTTACTGATTTACCGCTGTAGTTTTGGGGTTATGCTTTAGAGACGGCTGCATTCATGTTAAATAGGGCACCATCTAAATCCGTTGAGACGACGCCTTATGAATTGTGGTTTGGCAAGAAACCAAAGTTGTAGTTTCTTATAGTTTGGGGTTGCGATGCTTATGTGAAAAAGCTTCAACCTGATAAGCTCGAACCCAAATTGGAGAAGTGTGACTTCATAGGATACCCAAAGGAGACAGTTGGGTACACCTTCTATCACAAATCCGAAAGCAAGACATTCATTGCTAAGAATGGATCCTTTCTAGAGAAGGAGTTTCTCTCGAAAGAAGTGAGTGGGAGGAAAGTAGACCTTGATGAGGTAACTGTACCTGCTCCCTTATTGGAAAGTAGTTCATCACAGAAATCTGTTCCTGTAACTCCTACACCAATTAGTGAGGAAGCTAATGATGAAGATCATATAACTTCAGATCAAGTTACTACTGAACCTCGTAGGTCAACCAGAGTAAGATCCGCACCAGAGTGGTACGGTAATCTTGTTCTAGAAGTCATGTTACTTGACCATGACGAACCTACGAACTATGAGGAAGCGATGATGAGCCCAGATTCCGCAAAATGGCTTGAGGCCATGAAATCTGAGATGGGATCCATGTATGCGAACAAAGTATGGACTTTGATTGACTTGCTTGATGATCGGTGAGTCATTGAGAATAAATGGATCTTCAAGAGGAAGACGAACGCTGATAGTAGTGTTATTATCTACAAAGCTCGAATTGTCGCAAAATGTTTTCGATAAGTTCAAGGTGTTGACTACGATGAGATTTTCTCACTCGTGTCGATGCTTAAAAGTCTGTCCGAATCATGTTAGCAGTTGCCGCATTTTATGAAATCTGGCAAATGGATGTCAAAACTGCATTCCTTAATGGATATCTTAAAGCAGAGTTGTATATGATGCAACCAGAAGGTTTTGTCGATCCTAAAGGTACTAACAAAGTGAGCAAGCTCCAGCGATCCATCTATGGACTGGTGCAAGCATCTCGGAGTTGGAATATATGCAGACTTGCGGTGAAGCCTGTATTTACAAGAAAGTGAATGGGAGCACTGCAGCATTTCTGATAAGTATATGTGAATGACATATTGTTGATCGGAAATAATGTAGAATTTTCTGGAAAGCATAAAGGAGTGTTTGAAATGAGTTTTTCAAAGAAAGACCTCAGTGAAGCTACTTACATATTGAGCATCAAGATCTATAGAGATAGATCAAGACACTTGATATATTTTCAATGAGTACATACCTTGATAAGATTTTGAAGTAGTTCAAAATGGAACAGCCAAAGAAGGAGTTCTTGCCTGTCTTGCAAGGCGTGAAGTTGAGTAAAGACTCAAAACCGACCACGACATAAAGTAGATAGAGAATGAAAAGTCATTCCCTATGCCTCAGTCATAGGTTCTACAAAGTATGCTATGCTGTGTACCAAACCTATTGTGTACCTCACCATAAGTTTGGAAAGAAGGGTACAATAGTGATCCAGGAGTGGATCATTGGACAACAGTCGAAAATATCCTTAGTGGAATAAGGAAATGTTTCTCGGTTATGGAGGTGACAAAGAGTTCGTCATAAAGACTTACATCGATGGAAGCTTTGACACCGATCTGGACGACTCTAAGTCTCGATCTAGATACATATTGAAAGTGGGAGCAATTAGCTAGAGTAGCTCCGTGCAAAGAATTGTAGTCATAGAAAATTTGCAAAATACATACGGCTCTGAATGTGGCAGACCCGTTGACTAAATTTCTCTCACAAGCAAAACATGATCACTCTTTGGGTGTTAATCACATAGCGATGTGAACTAGATTATTGACTCTAGTAAACCCTTTGGGTGTTAGTCATATGGAGATGTGAACTAATCACATAAAGATGTGAACTATTGGTGTTAAATCACATGACGATGTGAACTAGATTATCGACTCTAGTGCAAGTGGGAGACTGAAGGAAATATGCCCTAGAGGCAATAATAAAGTTGTTATTTATATTTCCTTATATCATGATAAATGTTTATTATTCATGCTAAAATTGTATTAACTGGAAACTTAGTACATGTGTGAATACATAGATAAACAGAGTGTCACTAGTTTGCCTCTACTTGACTAGCTCGTTGAATCGAAGATGGTTAAGTTTCCTAGCCATAGACATGAGTTGTCATTTGATTAACGGGATCACATCATTAGAGAATGATGTGATTGACTTGACCCATCCGTTAGCTTAGCACGATGATCATTTAGTTTGTTGCTATTGCTTTCTTCATGACTTATACATGTTCCTATGACTATGAGATTATGCAACTCCCGAGTATCGGAGGAACACTTTGTGTACTAACCAAATGTCACAACATAACTAGGTGATTATAAAGGTGCTCTACAGGTGTCTCTGATGGTACTTGTTGAGTTGTCATACATCAAGATTAGGATTTGTCACTCCGATTGTCGAAGAGGTATCTCTGGACACTCTCGGCAATGTACATCACTATAAGCCTTGCAAGCATTGTGACTAATGAGTTAGTTGCGGGATTATGCATTACGGAATGAGTAAAGAGACTTGCCAGTAACGAGATTGAACTAGGTATGAGATACTGACGATCGAATCTCGGGGAAGTAACATACCGATGACAAAGGGAACAATGTATACTGTCGTGGATTTGTCACGGCAGATGTTCTTATTGTCAGGACTTAATCGTGAGGCCAACGCATCTGCGGTAGCTTGAGAGGAGTTGATCGTGACGAGAGACACAACACACAAGACAAGGATTTAGACAGCTCCGGGGCCCGGGAAACATCATCCGGTAATAGCCCTACATGATGTTTGTGGCTAGGTCTCATTATGCTCATGAGGGAGATGCCGCATAAGCCGGCTCCCCTTTAGTTGTGTCTAGCCTTAGAGATTGTTTCTTGCTTGTTCCCCTTTGGGGAGCCCTGCCCCTCCTTATATAAGTTAGAGGGGCGGGTTACATGTGGAGTCCTATTAGAATTAGGACTAGTCTACCTTCTAATACAAACCGGATACAAGTCTAGGTCCTAACTCCTTTTAAGACAAATATTCCTCACTCCTTTCCTCTTAAACCGGCCCACCATAACATGAGCCGGCCTTCTGGGCCTTGGGCCTTGTCATCCGTCTGTCCCGCCTGCCGAGTTACTAGTGAATCATAATGTTCATTCAGGTTGATTGTAAACTGTCTGGTCAGTGCGGGTCGCCGGTGAATCGCCAAGTCCAGCCGGGTTATACTTCCGGCCAAGTTACGTCGTGGGGTATATCCCCGACATTAGCCCCCAAGTTTAGCTTGGATTTATCCATGGTAAACTTATGCTGCAAAATAAACACAAGAACAAATTTGATAGGTTGTGCTCCTAGTTAAGAATTCTTGTAAACCGGCACCTGATCATCCTTAAGTCCTTGTCATGTCCTCCTTCTAGAAAATCCGGGTCAATAGACCAGCTTTATAATCATTTTTCTTGTAGAATAAATATTGTAAATAAAGAATCCATTTCAGTCGGCCTTCAATACTTGACCAAAATGTTGGTCATTCAAATATTCAACTGATATCTAGCCGGTTTGAAACTTTAGAATTTGCCGAGCTATGACTTCCGAAATCACTGGTTATAAAACAGATAATTCTGGTTTATGATTGTTGCCAACCCCGGGTTTCGATTGTTTCCAACGCCGAGTTATGATTGTTGCTGACGCCGGGTTATGATTGTTACTGACACCGGGTCAATCTGGTTTATTCAAAACTGAGAATTTGAAGATTTTTCTCCCTTGTATCCAGATTACTTGTAGCCCCCAAGTCTGGAGCAGAACAAAGTGATGGCTTAAGACTTGCTTCAATATAAATACTGCCACTTAAGAATAAATCCATGTTGTTCATCCCAGTCACTTAGCAAAAACTGAATACTCCATATTATGTGGCCCCCAAGTGTCGGGTTGTCATGCTTGCAGCAACCTGGGACTTGTAATTGCCTAATGCTCAAAAAACTTCAACCAGTGTAGCCCCCAAGGGCCGGGTCATTATGCAATAATGAGAAGGGAATTTATAAATATAATCATGCTTAATAACATCATATGATGTAACTCCGTCATGGGGCTTGAACCCATGTCCACAAGGTTAAGAGCTTTGTGCTTTACCAACTAAGCAGTGGACCCTTGAATATAATGGATTAAGACTTGTGTACCTTGAATCATTGATAGGAGCAATTGGTAGCCCCCAAGGGCCGGCTCATTATGATGTGATGAGTTGGGTCTTCAATAAGGTGAGCAAAAAATGTCTTTGCATTAGCCCCCAAGTATCATGGTGCATGCTTGCAGCGACATGAGACTTGCATACTTGATGTAATCTCAACTTGAATAATGTAGCCCCCAAGTGCCGGGTCGTAAGCCTGCAGTGACTTGAGACTATTCCTTCAATTGTATAATAAATTATATCCATTGCGCTGAAGCGACTTTGAAAACCTTAATCATAATATTGGTTATTGATAACAATAATAAAAATCCAGCCGTGTTGGCTATTAAAGATTTGAATAATATAATTCAATGATTTATGAGCGCATGATCCAATGGAGCAATCCAAATATATACTAGCGACTTATAGTCCCAAGCCAATCCGGGTTAATAAACACTGGATAATTTATCATCATACTGGCGATTTATAGCTGAAAGCCAGGCCAGGTTAATAAACGCCGGTGATTTATAATCATGCTTTATTCAACCTGTTTCTGCATACAACAAGTTTAAAGTGTCCTGGCGGTTTACCGCCGGACGGGTCATAATGCCCAACATATAACCCGGGTTTATATCCAAGGCTGCACTTAAGAATAATCAAATATGAAATATATTGTACCAGTAAGGGTGAATCACATCGTTGGTTTACCACCTTTTTGTAGTAAGGGTGATAACCCTAATCTTGAGTACCGATAACTCCTTCCATATTTTGCCGGTTTATGATAAGACACCGGGTTGTAATAAACACCGGATTATCCATATATAATACTGGCGACTTATAGTCAAAACCAGACCGGGCTAATAAACGTCGAATTATAATTGATCATGCACTGACAACTTGTAGTTGAAAGCCAAGCCAGGTCAATAAACGCCGGTCTATTATAAAATATTATAGGCCTCATTAAAGGAGAAAAAACTTGGCAAATAAAAGCATATGAAAACTTGTAGTTGAGGCTTTTCACGGGCTGCCAGGCCCCAAATTCGAGGCTTTTCATGGGCTGCCAGGCCACTGAGTTAAACCATTTCACAAAGCCTTTTAAGATGGTCCTCAATCCTTAACCAATCATCGTTTTAACTTTGACAAGTTCAGGGTCTTATGAGATTGACTTGTCGAAGTTTGGTGGGTCATACCAGGTTTACCTGGACGGAGTGACTTACTTAAAAAAGGCATGCTAACCCGGGGTTTTAGGTGTATACACCAGGCTTCCAAGCCATGGCTTGATAGCCTATTACAAGTGTAGATTCTTTGTTCGCTGCGATAGCAAAGAATCCCCAAGCAATATTTTGAGTTGTGCTCAGTAGGTGCCTATGTTTGAGTTGTGCTTTTGCAACACTCTCTTTGGCCCCTAAGTAATTTTCTTTTGGCGGCTTTGCACCGATCAAGAGGTGTAGCTATGGTTTGATTACGACCAAGCCCCCAAGTGATTTCATTGGTGGCCTTACGCCGATCAAGAGGTGTAGCTATGGTTCAAATACAACCAAGCCCCAAGTGATATTGTGAGCTGTGCTCAAAGGATACCCATGTTTGAGCTGTGCTGTGCAGCAGACTCTCTTTGGCTCCTTATGATAATATTGGCTTGATATCCGGAATCAAGAGGGTAGTAATGCTATGTTCTCTTTGGTGAATACACCTATGCTTGAATAGGAAGCCCCCAAGTGATCATATGAAAATGAGCCCATAAGGCAGGATACCCATGTTTGAACCGCGCGTCAGGGCAACAGGTCCTCTTCGGCAACCTTTAACTTTTTGCAAGTGATAGATTCTTCTTGAACCAGGATTTTGAACCGGATATTGAGAGCTTCAGCGCTGTGTGGGAGACATGATTTCCCCTAAACCGGATTTTAAACTGGAATCTTCATTTTCAGCCGGAAATTTTTCTGACGACCTTTAAACTCGAACATGCGAGAAGTTAATTCCTTTGTGAACCGGACATTCTTAAACCGGATTTGAGAGCTT
This sequence comes from Triticum dicoccoides, assembly GCF_002162155.2. Lineage (NCBI taxonomy): Eukaryota > Viridiplantae > Streptophyta > Magnoliopsida > Poales > Poaceae > Triticum > Triticum dicoccoides. Next base: position 407,856,332 of record NC_041390.1, on the reverse strand, counting down.
TAGAGCTTTGTGGGAGACATTTTTCCCTTGAACCAGATTTTAAACCGGAGTCCTTTCTGATGACCCAGAACTTCTTCATTAAGCTGGGATTTTGTAACTGTCATATACTTTCTAAGCCGAAAATTTTCTGATGGCCTTTAATTTTTTATCGATACAACAGTAGCCGCTGGGACCGGGTTATCTTTCCCTCCATCGTCCTGGGGTTCTTAAATTTGCTGAAACTGGCAAGATTTGCTGAGTCATGTCATCGTAGCCCCCGAGTCTCAAAGGTGACTCGAGGAGTTGTCTTGAGATTCTCCATATTTGACCGTGATATAAACCAACATGAGTTGTATATCATTGGCGTTGATAGCACGATGTGAATCCACAGAAGGTTGAGGTGACTGCGGCGGTTTATAAATGATCTGTATGAGCCATGTCAACAACTCGGCCAATGGTTCCTTCCAACTGGCTATTTGAAGTTATCCAAACTGTAGTGGCGGCGACTTGCACGCCTGCCCATTGAGCCATCCAGTGTAGACGACGGTTGATAGTATATGATAATTTACCTCCAATTTGTTGAAAGAAAACCGGGCTACCCAAGCTGTGACTTGCTCATACTCAATAAACAACTCATGCAGACTGGTGCGGCCTGGCGTGTTGATGTAGACCAGGCCGCAAGAGACGGACGGAAAATACGACCGCAACATCCAAAGCGGCTCGAAGGGATGAATCGGCCGCGACATTGTAAGCCGGTGCGGACGGGCGAGTTAACCACATCATATTGATGTAAACTGGTTTGCAGAACGGCGGCTTGCAGACATATTCACCGAGCTTGATGGTGTGGCCGGACGCTAGTGCATTATAATGATGGTGCGAGCTATACATCCATGACACAGCCATAGCTTTTGCGATGAACAATTGCTCCTGGATATGTTAGGCCAGAAATTATCCACTGCGGAGTTGATGATCACCACAGGCGAATCGGCCGTGGGAGCAGACGAATGAACCGGTCGCGGTGTTGTAAGCCGGTGCGAACTGGGAGAGTCAGCAGCGGCGTTGTAAACTGGTGTGGATGAGAGAGTCGGCTGCGGGGGCGGACGGGCGACTTATCTGTGGTGTTGTAAACCGGCGCAGACGAGTGAGCCAGCCGCGGTGTTGTTGTTCTAGACTGAGCCACAGAGGTGGCGGTTTGCACACACATTTGTTGAACAATGCGGTATGGTTGGATACTGGCGCTTGATAATATTGGCACAAGCTTTATATCCGTGACATAACGATCATTTTTGCAGCGAATAATTGTCCTGCATCAACAATATTGCAGACCAAGGCAAAGATAAACTGTTCTTTGATAAAACAATAAGTGTTAATAAAATTATTTTAGACGAATATCACCTGATGTTTGTGAACGATAGATGATAGTATGCTCCATATGGCCGGGCGAGTTAATTGCGGGCGCGGTAAACCGTGCGGACGGCGAGCCAATCGCGGACGCGGTCCCGACAAGAATATGTAAACCGGGCCACATGGATGACGAATTGCGCACGTATTCGTCCAACAGCACGGCATGGATAATTGCTAGCGTAATAGTGATGTAAGCGCGCATCCCTTACGCACACCTTTGTAATGAATACTGATCCTGCGAAAAAATATCACAAACCAGAGTAATCGTTTTCAAACAATTTAACCCGTGCTGATAAAATATATGGAACAGATAGCACCTGGTTTTGTTTTTGCCAGATGAACGCGGCTGCTGCAACAGTGGAGGCACGGAGGCAGAGGGCAGGGGAGACGCCTGCGTGGGAGGCTATGTGGGTAACGGCTGACAAGGTAGGGTGCCGGTCTAGTCCGCGGCTAGTAGCGGCACAGGCACTCGCAGCGATGGCCAAGTCCTTCTCTGAATTATGGAGTTTTTTTTCACGCCTGTGCCTCCACGCAGGGCGAACCCGGCAGCCCATAGGCAACAGGCACGGCGGCTCAAGAACTCAGTAGTGGAAAATTTGGCGTGACGTCAGCAACAGTACAACGGCTCAAGAGTTGCAGCGGCAGCGTGTTAAGACGGCGGCGGCTCACCCCTGCCGCAGGTGATGCGGTGCTTGGCGTGGCGATTTTGAGGTGGCTCGGTGTGGCAGCTGGCAATTTAGAGGCAAACAAGGGCGGCGGCTCTCAGGAGTACAATGTTGGTGCGACGGATCCTGCCGCCACTGATTCTTACTGCTGCGCCTTAGGTCCGCTGTGGTGGTGTGCTAGTTTGACTTTCCATTGACCAGAAAATACACTGACATGCACATGAGATGGAGCCAAGACGAACGTGGTATATGTGCATGAAACAAGGCACACCTTTGAGAACCCATGTGATCACCAAGTAGTACTCGCGGTTGATGAAATTATCCTTGGCCTTTACCCAAAGTGTTGTAGCACCAGTAGCCTATGAGTTGACGCCTCAGAGTTTTAAATCAGCAAAACAGTACACCGTAGTAGTAGAAATTGACTGTCTGGGTGATTTGACAACTGACCAAGACACAACGCAGGTAATCCTGATGGTTTGATTGCATAGGAAACCGAGTTGGGGCTGACCTCTGCTGCCGTGTACGAGTTGAATCCGCAGAAGAAATATTTGTCGGTCTCGATAACGTCTGACAATGTAGAAAAACCATCTTGCTTCGGACTGATGGATCACCAGGTTTACGTCGACGACGGCTCACAGAATGCTCCAACATTAATTTTCTCGAACTCGGATCCCGTATATGTAAACTCCAAAATTATTTACAATCTCGATCCATAGAACGATGAGTGTGCCAGCTCTACCCAAGGTTGTGGAGGCGCGCGGTGGAGGCTGGATGAACAGGAGCCCATGGATGAACAGTCGCAGGTGGATGCTGGAGGAGGTCGACGGTGGATGAATAGTAGCTCGTGGAGGCTGGAGGGGGTCGACGGTGGAGATGGACAGTATCCCGTGGAGTCCCATTTTGCGGTACGCCACACCCCTCCGGATGAACAGGACCCCCGTTTCGACCGTAGCGCTCCAACACAAGTCCATTTCCTCCGTTTTGCGGTACGCCACACCCCTCCCGATCAACAGGACCCCCATTTCGATCGTAGGAGGTCCGTTTCCTCCGTTTTGCGATACGCCAGACCCCTCCCGATGAACAGGATCCCGTTTCGAATGTGGTCGGTCGAACACAAGGCCGTTTCCCCTGTTCTGCAGTACGCCAGGCCTCATTTCCGTTGCTTGTTCCGTCCAAGCCCTCCCGATGAACATGACGCATTCCGTTGCCTCCCCATGAACACGATGCATTCCGTTGCCTCCCCATGAACACGACGATGACGCTGTTTCTTCGTTCTGACCCAGCCATGTACATGAGCCCTGGCCGTACGTATGCGCGAGTAGGCGTTCGAGACCCCGCCCGTATGTACACATACGTGGCCGTATTTTCTTTCTTGCACCCTGGCCGCTGTACGTACGTGTACATGCTACGTGCGCGCCTCTACTACGACACGTGTGCGCCTCTACTACGACACGTGTGCGCCTCTACATCGACTAGTATGTACGTACATGTTCGCGACCAGAATGACAACGCTACGTACGCTTTGACCAGGCGGGTCCTGATTGTCAGGCACTTCCTTGCCTACGAAGATGTAGCTGGTGGGTCCCAGTAGTTAGGGGGGCGAAATACGGTGGCCCGTCCGGTGGGTCCCCGCTGTCAGGTGGAGGAATAATTATTTTGCACGTAATAAGGAGGCACTTCCTTGCTGCGGCCGTGGACCCAGCTGTCAGCCTCTCCACGTACAGTCCACGTCCAATGGAAGCCGTTCCTTAACCACGTTGACCATGCCGCGCCGAGAGCACCAGGGCGGTGGACGACGACGAGGCCTAGGAAGGGGAAGACGCAGAGCCGGGGAAGACGCGATAGTGGATGCCCACGCGTAGAGGAGTACGAGGGCACTGGTTCGCTGCGGTGTGAGGCTGTCATCGCCGCAGAGTAACAGGGGGTGTGGGTGAGTAGAGGGATGGCCTGGCCAGCGGTGGGAGTAGTAGGGTGCGGTGAGGCCTCCGCCGCATCGCAGCCGGCCATGGGAGGCAGGAGCGCGAGGCACGACCGGCGCTGGTTTGGGCGGCTGGAGAAAGAAGACCAGAGGTTGAAGAAGCACTATGGCCGTTGGATGGACATCGTATGGTCACTGGAGCTAGAATCGTGCATATTGACTAAGTTGACAAAGCCCTCCATCCCCGTCAACTTAGTAGGCCCACAAGTCAGCCTGCCACTATACTGGGTTCCAGCTAACAGGGGGAGTATTCATTTTTTTGTGCGTAATAAGGAGGCACTTCCTTGCGTGCGAAGATATAGCTGGAGGGTCCGATCTGTCACCGGCGGTAACATTTTTTCACGAAATACAGAGGCCCTTTCGGTGGGTCCCTGATGTCAGGTGGAGGAATCATTATTTTGCGCGTAATAAGGAGGCATTTCCTTGCGTGCGGCCGTGGACCCAGCTGTCGGCCTCTCCATGTACAGTCCACTTCAGATGCATGTCGGTCATTGACCATGTTGACCAGGCCGCGCCGAGAGCACCAGGGTGGTGGACGACGGCGAGGCCTATGAAGGGAACGACACGGAGGCAGGGAAGACTCGGCAGTTGTTTCCCATGCGGAGGGGAGTACGACTATACGAGGGTTTACTGGTTAGGCTGCCGTCGCCGGAGAATAACAGCAGGTGTGGGTGAGTAGAGGGATGGCTAGGCCAGCGATGGGAGTACGGTGGGGCGGTGAGGCCTGCGCGGCAGCACAGCCGGCCGCGGGGCGGAGGGAGCAGGCAGTCCCGCCAGTGCTTGTTTGAGCGGCTGGAGCAGGAAGAGCAGAGATCGAAGAAGCACGACGGCCTTGGATGGACATCCAACAGTCACTACTTGTGCGTCAGCCTTTTTTTAGGAAAGCCTCAAACCTGTGGAAAACAGCATACAGCCCATCTGCCATTATTTCTAATAATTTTCAGCCCATTTGCTAATTATTAAGGTTTTTTTGGAGCCCATATTCTTTTTGTTAGCATTACAGCCCAAATTGTGGCCACAGTTAAAAAATTATACGAAATTTTGCATATTTCGGTGCGGTCCAAACTATTTTTAATCCCAAAATTTCGACTCACATTCAAACTGATTTTAAAAATAAATGTATATCAATATAAAATCAACAAATTCTCCACGCATAAAAATTAATGTAATTTAAAATCTTGAAATGAAAAAAATAGATATTTGAAACTAATTGCCGGTTTGATGTGTTTTAAAAATGTACAGCCCATTTCTCATTACTGATGGGCCATTTTCTCGGCCAGCCGAATGAAAGTTGGCCGAGGTTGGAGCAAGAAGACCAGAGGTTGAAGAAGCACTACGGTCGTTGGATGGACATCATACGGTCACTGGAGCTAGAATCGTTCATATTGACTAAGTTGACAAAGCCCTCCGTCCCTATCAACTTTGTTGGCCCACAAGTCATCCTCCCACTATGGTGGGTCCCAGCTAGCAGGGGGTATTCATTTTTTTGTGCGTAATAAGGAGGCACTTCCTTGCGTGCGAAGATATAGCTGGTGGGTCCGACATGTCAGCGGGGGGAACGTTTTTTTCGCGAAATATAGAGGCCCTTCCGGTGGGTCCCAGCTATCAGGTGGAGGAATCATTATTTTGCGCTTACAGTCCACGGCCGATGGATTTTGTTCGTTGACCAAGTTGACCAGGCCGCGCCGAGAGCACCATGGCGGTGGACGACGGCGAGGCCTAGGAAGGGAACGACACGGAGCCGGGGAAGACTCGGCAATGGTTGGCCACGCGGTGGGGAGTACGAGGGTTTACTGGTCCGGCTGCCGTCGTCGGAAAATAACAGGAGGTGTGGGTGAGTAGAGGAATGGCCTGGCCAGCAATGAAGTAGGGTGGGGCAGTGCGGCCTGTGCGGCAGCATAGCCAGCCACGGGAGGCGGGAGAAGGCAGTCCCACCAGAGCTGGTTTGGGTGGCTGGAGCAAGAAGATCAGATATTGAAGAAGCAGCACGGCCGTTGGATTAACATCCAACGGTCACTGCTGCTAGAATCGTTTGTGGACTAAGTTGACAAAGCCAAAATACACGTCAACCTAGTAGACCCACAAGTCAGCCTCCAAATCTGTCCCAAACAACATACAGCCCGAAATTTCTAGCCAGATTCAAATTAATTTTAAATCTAAATATACCTTAATTTAAATTCAATGAAATTTTACCCGCACAAAAACAATGAAATTTAAAAATATCAAAATCTGAAAGAAAACAGTATTTTGGAACTAATTGTCTGTTTGCTGTATTTTTTCACTTTACAACCCATTTATTATTACTTATAACCCATTTCTTATTACTTATAGCCCATTTTCTAGGCAAAATGCATCCCTCCTCGTCTTGAAAGATTTTCGGCCCAGCAGGGCGTAGAAAAGCAAGTAGGCCTACTTTGGTTATTCTGCAAAAAACAAAATAGCTGGCTAGCAATTTTCAGAAAGGAAAAAACAAACTAGGCTGGCCATGTGCTAAACATATGAAATAAAAGCCTGGGCTAGACGGGCCACGGGTCCCGCACAACCCAGTTGATACCCTTCTCCGTCCTGAAAAAACAAAATTACTACGCGCGCTGCTGGGTCCCTACTGTCATCCTCACCATGTACAGTCATCTCCTTATTCCTCTCGGTTGTTGACCATGTTGACAACACCGGAGGGCGGCGCCGCGGCGAGCGAACCAAGGCGGAGGACGATGGTGAGGTCTCAGACGGGAACGAACAGGAGCCGGGGCAGATCACATTCAGCCGTGGGAGGCGGGAGCAGGCGGTCCTGCCGGCGCTGGTTTGGCTTTGGCGGCTCGAGGAAGAAGAGACTGAAGAAACGCGATAGACGTTGAATGTCAATCCAACGGTCAAGGTTGGCACAATCGTTTTGTTGACTAAGTGGACACCAAGTAGCATACTTTTTTATATATAGGAAGAAAACTGCGAGGAAAATGCGTTCATCTGTCATCCTCCTCACAGGGAACGTTCGCCACATAAGTGACTAGCACGCTTCGTTTTCAACCGAGTGGTCTTGGGTTCGAGTCCCAGGAACTCTCAATTTTGTCCTCCTTCCTTCCTCGCAAAAAAGGGAAAGAAAATCAAAGACTTGGGAAGGCATACAGAACAAGCTAGTGTACCAGTAATGAGACGTTGCCGAGTTTTAGAAAAAAGAAAGACGTGCTCCTATAGCTGGTTAGAATCCAAACATAGACTATGACTATATATGGTGCTATGCTACTCTGCAAGTAATGAAACTGACATATCCAATGTTCGCTTCTCCTCTTCTCTACTTACTCTGCCTAGCATCAGAAGCTCTGGCCGCAGCAACCATGTCCGCTGGCTGCTTGTCCACCTGCTCTTCAGCAAGCAACAACCAGATATGCGCCAAGTCGCAACCCGTACCATCGCCTGTGGGTCTCATCACACCCTTGCTGGCACGCGCACCGTAGCCGATTTCTCATCGCAACCCGCTGCCGTTGGTGTGGTGCCACTAGTGCAAATCACGCAGAGTCATCCGTCGCGTCTCAACCACAATCCGCAACCCTGGCCGAGTCTTCTACAAATGCCCGAATCATGGGGTAATAATATGTTTAAGTGTTGTTCTGCTGCTTTTAGTTGCTGATTTTTTAATAGTTTGGTTGATGATCTACCAAGTTGATTCATGCAGAGAAGGGAAGATTCGTGTGATTTGTATTTCTGGGAAGTTGCTGATGTGAGGGAATGCAACTACGCTGATTATTTGGTTAGCCGAGGAATCCCAATACCAGCAGGTTGGGGTGTTGGACAAGTAACTAAAGGAATGACAGAAGAGGAAGATGCAGAGCAGAAGCTTAAAGATGCAGTTCCTCTGATCATGGCCAAGCAACAGCTGCTGAACAGCCTTGACAGCAATGAGGATATGAAAGAGCTTGTGAAGATAATGGGCAAAATCGATGTGCTCTGTAGGATGGTTGTCTCTTTATTTGCAGTGTATGTAGCACTCGTGATGTATTCAGTGGCTACGACATGAGCACTTTGCTGAAACTAGTAATGAATGAAACCTGTGTAGCAGGCTGGGCGTAGCGTTGTGAACATCTAATGATTTCTATTAACGGAAATCAGGGGGTATCCCCTTTTGCTCATATAAATAAATAGCAGAGGCCCTGTCGGGTCAGCTTTGTTCTCATTCGAAGATGTCGAACAAATTGCAGTCCAACAGGAAACTATGTCATCAAATTCAAGTTTCACAGCCAAATATGAGTACAACTAAACAACAATGTCATCATGTTTTAGTTGTCATACAATCACCAAACACAAATCAGCATACATAACAAGTGATGTTCTTGTTGGGGAACGTAGCAGAAATTCAAAATTTTCCTACGTGTCACCAAGATCTATCTATGGAGAGACTAGCAACGAGGGGAAGGAGAGTGCATCTACATACCCTTGTAGATCGCTAAGCGGAAGCGTTCAAGTGAACGGGGTTGATGGAGTCGTACTCGTCGTGATTCAAATCACCGATGATCAAGTGCCGAACGCACGGCACCTCCGCGTTCAACACACATACAGACCGGTGACGTCTCCCAAGCCTTGATCCAGCAAGGAGAGAGGAAGACTCCATCCAGCAGCAGCACAACGGCGTGGTGGTGGTGGAGGAGCGTGGCAATCCTGCAGGGCTTCGCCAAGCACCGCGGGAGAGGAGTACTTGTGAGAGGGGGAGGGCTGCACCAGAACTTCGTCTAAAGCTCCCATGTGTCTCCCCACTATATATAGGGGTGGAGGGGCTGGTTTCTTGCCCTCCAAGTCCATTGGGGCGTTGGCCAAGCTGGGAGATAAGAAATCCCATCATTTCCTCCCCCATCGATTGTTATCCCCCCTTTTTAGGGATCTTGATCTTATCCCTTCGGGATATGATCTTATTCCTTCTAAGGGGGGATCTTGGTGCGCCTTAACCAGGGGTGTGGGGCCTTGCCCCCACTACCCACGTTCATGTGGGTCCCCCCATGCAGGTGGGCCCCACTCCGGAACCTTCTAGAACCTTCCCGGTACAATACTGAAAAATCCCAAACATTTTCCGGTGGCCAAAATAGGACTTCCCATATATAAATCTTTACCTCCGGACCATTCCGGAACTCCTCGTGACGTCCGGGATCTCATCCGGGACTCCGAACAACATTCGGTAACCACATACAAACTTCCTTTATAACCCTAGCGTCATCGAACCTTAAGTGTGTAGACCCTACGGGTTCGGGAGACATGCAGACATGACCGAGACGTTCTCCGGTCAATAACCAACAGCGGGATCTAGATACCCATGATGGCTCCCACATGTTCCACGATGATCTCATCGGATGAACCACGATGTCAAGGACTTAATCAATCCCGTATTCAATTCCCTTTGTCTATCGGTATGTTACTTGCCCGAGATTCGATCGTCGGTATCCAATACCTTGTTCAATCTCGTTACCGGCAAGTCACTTTACTCGTTCCGTAACACATCATCCCGTGATCAACTCCTTGGTCACATTGCGCATATGATGATGTCCTACCGAGTGGGCCCAGAGATACCTCTCCGTTTACACGGAGTGACAAATCCCAGTCTCGATCGGCATAAAACAATAGATACTTTCGGAGATACCTGTAGTGCACCTTTATAGTCACCCAGTTACGTTGTGACGTTTGATACACCCAAAGCACTCCTACGGTATCCAGGAGTTACACGCTCTCATGGTCGAAGGAAGAGATACTTGACATTGGCAAAGCTCTAGCAAATGAACTACACGATCTTTTGTGCTAGTCTTAGGATTGGGTCTTGTCCATCACATCATTCTCCTAATGATGTGATCCCGTTATCAACGACATCCAATGTCCATAGCCAGGAAACCATGACTATCTGTTGATCACAACGAGCTAGTCAACTAGAGGCTCACTAGGGACATATTGTGGTCTATGTATTCACACGTGTATTACGATTTCCGGATAATACAGTTATAGCATGAATAAAAGACAATTATCATGAACAAGGAAATATAATAACAATACTTTTATTATTGCCTCTAGGGCATATTTCCAATAGTCTCCCACTTGCACTAGAGTCAATAATCTAGTTCACATCGCCATGTGATTAACACTCACAGGTCACATCGCCATGTGACTAACACCCAAGAGTTTACTAGAATCAGTAGTCTAGTTCACATCACTATGTGATTAATACTCAATGAGTTTTAGGTTTGATCATGTTGCTTGTGAGAGAGGTTTTAGTCAACGGGTCCGAACCTTTCAGATCTGTGTGTGTATTACAAATCTCTATGTCATCTCCTAGATGTAGCTACCACGCTCTATTTGGAGCTAATCCAAATAACTGTTCTACTTGGAGCTATTCTAAATTGTTGCTCCATTATATGTATCCGGTATCTCTACTCAGAGCTATCCGGATAGGTGTCAAGCTTGCATCGACGTAACCCTTTACGACGAACTCTTTTACCACCTCCATAATCGAGAAAAATTCCTTAGTCCACTAATTTCTAAGGATAACTTTGACCGTTGTCCTGTGATCCATTCTTGGGTCACTCTTGTACCCCTTGACTGACTCATGGCAAGGCACACTTCAGGTGCGGTACTCAGCATGGCATACTGTAGAGCCTACGTCTAAAGTATAGGGGACGACCTTCGTCCTTTCTCTCTTTTCTGCCGTGGTCGAGCTTTAAGTCCTAACTTCGTACCTTACAACTCAGGCAAGAACTCCTTCTTTGACTGGTCCATCTTGAACACCTTCAAGATCATGTCAAGGTATGTGCTCATTTGAAAGTATTATTAAGCATTTTGATCTATCCTTATAGATCTTGATGCTCAATGTTCAAGTAGCTTAATCCAGGCTTTCCATTAAAAAACACTTTCAAAATAACCCTATATGCTTTCCAGAAATTCTACGTCATTTCTGATCAACAATATGTCAACAACATATACTCATCAGAAATTCTATAGTGCTCCCACTCACTTCTTTGGAAATACAAGTTTCTCGTAAACTTTGTACAAACCCAAAATCTTTGATCATCATCAAAGCACACATTCCAACTCCGAGATGCTCACTCCAGTCCTTAGAAGGATTGCTGGAGCTTTGCATACTTATTAGCATCTTTTGACAAAACCTTCCGGTTGTATCACATACAACCTTTCCTCAAGTATAACGTCGAGGAAACAATGTTTTGACATCCTATCTGCAAGATTTCATCAATCATGCAGTAACTGCTAATCCAATTCCAACAGACTCTTAGCATCGCTACGAGTGAGAAAACCTCACCGTAATCAACTCCTTGAGCTTGTCGGAAAATATCTTAACGACAAGTCGAGCTTTCTTAATGGTAATTCTTACCATCATTGTCTGTCTTCCTTTTAAAATCCATCCGTACCCAATGGCCTTACGACCATCAAGTATTTCTTCCAAAGTCATGGATCCGTTCTCGGATTTTATGGCCTCGAGCCATTTATCGGAATCCGGGCCCACCATTGCTTCTCCATAGCTCGTAGGTTCATTGTTGTCCAGCAACATGACTTCCAAGACAGGATTACGTACCACTCTGATGTAGTACATATCCTTGTCATCCCACGAGGTTTGGTAGTGACTTGATCTGAAGTTTCATGATCAACATCACAAGCTTCCACTTCAATTGGTGTAGGTGCCACAGGAACAACTTCCTGTGCCCTGCCACACACTAGTTGAAGAGACGGTTCAATAACCTCATCAAGTTTCCACCATCCTCCCACTCAATTCTTTCGAGAGAAACTTTTCCTCGAGAAAGGACCCGATTCAAGAAACAATCCATATTGCTTTCGGATCTGAATTAGGAGGTATACCCAACTGTTTTGGGTTTCCTATGAAGATGCATTTTATCCGCTTTGGGTTCGAGCTTATCAACCTGAAACTTTTTCATATAAGCGTCGCAGCCCCAAACTTTTAAGAAACGACAACTTAGGTTTCTCTAAACCATAATTCATACGGTGTCATCTCAACGGAATTACGTGGTGCCCTATTTAAAGTGAATGTGGTTGTCTCTAATGCCTAACCCATGAACGATAGAGGTAATTCGATAAGAGACATCATGGTACGCACCATATCCAATAGGGTGCAACTATGATGTTCGGACACACCATCACACTATGGTGTTCCAGGCGGTATTAATTATGAAACAATTTCCACAATGTCTTAATTGTGTGCCAAAACTCGTAACTCAGATATTCATCTCTATGATCGTATCATAGACATTTTATCCTCTTGTCACAATGATCTTCTACTTCACTCTGAAATTTCTTGAACCATTCAATAATTCAGAGTTGTGTTTCATCAAGTAAATATTCTCAACATCTACTCGAATCATCTGTGAAGTAAGAACATAACGATATTCACTGCATGCCTCAACATTTATTGGACTGCACACATCAAAATGTGTTACTTCCAACAAGTTGCTATCTTGTTCCATCTTATTGAAACCGAGGCTTTTCAGTCATCTTGCCTATGTGGTATGATTTGCATATCTCAAGTGATTCAAAATCAAGTGAGTCCGAACTGTCCATTTGCATGGAGTTTCTTCATGCATATACACCAATAGACATGGTTCGCATGTCTCAAACTTTTCAAAAACGAGTGAGTCCAAAGATCCATCAACATGGAGCTTCTTCATGCGTTTTATACCATTATGACTTATATGGCAGTGCCACAAGTAAGTGGTACTATCATTACTATCTTATATCTTTTGGCATGAAAATGTGTATCACTACGACCGAGATTCAATAAACCATTCCTTTAGGTGCAAGACCATTGAAGGTATTATTCAAAAAATAGAGTAACCATTATTCTCCTTAAATGAATAACCGTATTGCGATAGACATAATCCAATCATGTCTATGCTCAACGCAAACACCAATCTCGGTGGTAGAGGGAGCGTGCGATGCTTGATCATATCAACCTTGGAAACACTTCCAACATATATCGTCAGCTCACCTTTAGCTAGTCTCCGTTTATTCCGTAGCTTTTATTTCGAGTTACTAACACTTAGCAACCGAACCGGTATCCAATACCCTGGTGCTACTAGGAGTACTAGTAAAGTACACATTAACATAATGTATATCCAATATACTTCTATCGACCTTGCCAGCCTTCTCATCTACCAAGTATCTAGGGTAATTCCGCTCTAGTGACTGTTCCCCTTATTACAGAAGCACTTAGTCTCGGGTTTGGGTTCAACCTTGGGTTTCTTCACTGGAGCAGCAGCTGATTTGCCGTTTCATGAAGTATCCCTTCTTGCCCTTGCCCTTCTTGAAACTAGTGGTTTCACCAACCATCAACAATTGATGCTCCTTCTTGATTTCTACTTTCGCGGTGTCAAACATCGTGAATACCTCAAGGATCATCTTATTTATCCCTGATATGTTATAGTTCATCACGAAGCTCTAGCAGCTCGGTGGCAATGACTTTGGAGAAACATCACTATCTCATTTGGAAGATCAACTCCCACTCAATTCAAGTGATTGTTGCACTCAGACAATCTGAGCACAAGCTCAACGATTGAGATTTTCTCCCTTAGTTTGCAGGCTAAGAGAATCGTCGGAGGTCTTATACCTCTTGACGTGAGCACGAGCCTGAAATCCCAATTTCAGCCCTCGAAACATCTCATATGTCCCGCGATGTTTCGAAAATGTCTTTGGTGCCTCTACTTAAACCATTTAACTGAACTATCACGTAGTTATCAAAACGTGTATGTTCGATGTTCGAAACATCCACAAATGACGTTTGGGGTTCAGCACACTGAGCAGTGCATTAAGGACATAAGCTTTCTACTGTTCGCATAATCGCTACTATCAACTTTCAACTATATTTTCTCTAGGAACATATCTAAAACAGTAGAACTAAAGCGCGAGCTACGACATAATTTGCAAAAGGTCTTTTGACTATGTTCAGGATAATTAAGTTCATCTTATGAACTCCCACTCAGATAGACATCCCTCTGGTCATCTAAGTGATTACATGATCCGAGTCAACTAGGCCGTGTCCGATCATCACGTGAGACGGACTAGTCATCATCGGTGAACATCTTCATGTTGATCGTATCTACTATACGACTCATGCTCGACCTTTCGGTCTCCGTGTTCCGAGGCCATGTCTGTACATGCTAGGCTCGTCAAGTTAACCCTAAGTGTTTTCGCTGTGTAAAACTGTCTTACACCCGTTCTATGTGAACGTAAGAATCCATCACACCCGATCATCACGTGGTGCTTAGAAGCGACGAACTGTAGCAACGGTGCACAGTTAGGGGAGAACACTTCTTGAAATTGTTGTAAGGGATCATCTTATTTACTACCGTCGTTCTAAGCAAACAAGATGCATAAACATGATAAACATCACATGCAATCAAATAGAGTAGTGACATGATATGGCCAATATCATATAGCTCCTTTGATCTTCATCTTCGGGGCTCCATGATCATCTTGTCACCGGCATGACACCATGATCTCCATCATCTTGATCTCCATCATCGTGTCTTCATGAAGTTGTCACGCCAACGACTACTTCTACTTCTATGACTAACGCGTTTAGCAATAAAGTAAAGTAGTTTACATGGCGTTCTTCAATGACACGCAGGTCATACAATAAATAAAGACAACTCCTATGGCTCCTGCCGGTTGTCATACTCATCGACATGCAAGTCGTGAATCCTATTACAAGAACATGATCAATCTCATACATCACATATATCATTCATCACATCCTTTTGGCCATATCACATCACATAGCATACCGTGCAAAAACAAGTTAGACGTCCTCTAATTGTTGTTTGCATGTTTTACGTGGCTGCTATGGGTTTCTAGCAAGAACGTTTCTTACCTACGCAAAACCACAACGTGATATGCCAATTGCTATTTACCCTTCATAAGGACCCTTTTCATCGAATCCATTCCGACTAAAGTGGGAGAGACTGGCACCCGCTAGCCACCTTATGCACCAAGTGCATGTCAATCGGTGGAACCTGTCTCACGTAAGAGTACGTGTAAGGTCGGTCCGGGCCGCTTCATCCCACAATACCGTCGAAACAAGATTGGACTAGTAACGGTAAGCATATTGAACAACATCAACGCCCACAACTACTTTGTGTTCTACTCGTGCAAAGAATCTACGCAATAGACCTAGCTCATGATGCCACTGTTAGGGAACGTAGCAGAAATTCAAAATTTTCCTACGTGTCACCAAGATCTATCTATGGAGAGACTAGCAACGAGGGGAAGGAGATTGCATCTACATACCCTTGTAGATCGCTAAGCGGAAGCGTTCAAGTGAACGGGGTTGATGGAGTCGTACTCGTCGTGATTCAAATCACCGATGATCAAGTGCCGAACGCACGACACCTCCGCGTTCAACACACATACAGCCCGGTGACGTCTCCCAAGCCTTGATCCAGCAAGGAGAGAGGGAGAGGTTGAGTAAGACTCCATCCAACAGCAGCACAACGGCGTGGTGGTGGTGGAGGAGCGTGGCAATCCTGCAGGGCTTCGCCAAGCACCGCGGGAGAGGAGTACTTGTGAGAGGGGGAGGGCTGCACCAGAACTTCGTCTAAAGCTCCCATGTGTCTCCCCACTATATATAGGGGTGGAGGGGCTGGTTTCTTGCCCTCCAAGTCCATTGGGGCGTTGGCCAAGCTGGGAGATAAGAAATCCCATCATTTCCTCCCCCATCGATTGTTATCCCCCCTTTTTAGGGATCTTGATCTTATCCCTTCGGGATATGATCTTATTCCTTCTAAGGGGGGATCTTGGTGCGCCTTAACCAGGGGTGTGGGGCCTTGCCCCCACTACCCACGTTCATGTGGGTCCCCCCATGCAGGTGGGCCCCACTCCGGAACCTTCTAGAACCTTCCCGGTACAATACTGAAAAATCCCGAACATTTTCCGGTGGCCAAAATAGGACTTCCCATATATAAATCTTTACCTCCGGACCATTCCGGAACTCCTCGTGACGTCCGGGATCTCATCCGGGACTCCGAACAACATTCGGTAACCACATACAAACTTCCTTTATAACCCTAGCGTCATCGAACCTTAAGTGTGTAGACCCTACGGGTTCGGGAGACATGCAGACATGACCGAGACGTTCTCCGGTCAATAACCAACAGCGGGATCTAGATACCCATGATGGCTCCCACATGTTCCACGATGATCTCATCGGATGAACCACGATGTCAAGGACTT
>NC_041390.1:407774037-407839977 GCF_002162155.2 Triticum dicoccoides | reverse complement strand
AAGTCACTTTACTCGTTCCGTAACACATCATCCCGTGATCAACTCCTTGGTCACATTGCGCATATGATGATGTCCTACCGAGTGGGCCCAGAGATACCTCTCCGTTTACACGGAGTGACAAATCCCAGTCTCGATCCGCATAAAACAATAGATACTTTCGGAGATACCTGTAGTGCACCTTTATAGTCACCCAGTTACGTTGTGACGTTTGATACACCCAAAGCACTCGTACGGTATCCAGGAGTTACACGCTCTCATGGTCGAAGGAAGAGATACTTGACATTGGCAAAGCTCTAGCAAATGAACTACACGATCTTTTGTGCTAGTCTTAGGATTGGGTCTTGTCCATCACATCATTCTCCTAATGATGTGATCCCGTTATCAACGACATCCAATGTCCATAGCCAGGAAACCATGACTATCTGTTGATCACAACGAGCTAGTCAACTAGAGGCTCAGTAGGGACATATTGTGGTCTATGTATTCACACGTGTATTACGATTTCCGGATAATACAATTATAGCATGAATAAAAGACAATTATCATGAACAAGGAAATATAATAATAATACTTTTATTATTGCCTCTAGGGCATATTTCCAACAGTTCTCACAGCAAAATACTAAACAACATGTTCATCAGGTTTCAGTTGTCATAGCAAATACAATTTCACATAGTAGATAAAAAAACGTCTTCTGACAGGCAAATACGACAAAAGCAATGTAATCATCATCCGCAGCAGCAGCGTCAACATCTTCGCCATGTGTATCAGTCTGAATCATAATTCCCCATGGTGTCATCTTCTTCTTCGTCCTCAACATCCTCGAACGTTGGCTTCTTCTTGATCAACTCTTGTATGTCCACAGCATGACAGGCAATCTTTTCGCCGGCGTCATTGATGTGATGGTTCTCAAAGATATTAGGAACATCTATGTTATCTTGTACATCAGGAGCAGTGTAAGCATCATCTTGTTGTGCAACTTCATTAAACGAATTCCTCTGCTCAAATCTTTGCAATACTCTCCAGTCATCACTACGTGCAAATGTGTCTTCCAAGAAAAATATCTGTGTTGCTTGATTTTCCAAAATAAAAGGCTCGTTGGTCTAGTACACCGCCTTGACATTGATGGATTTGAAATAATCATTAGCTCTGGGTTTTGCGATCCTGGAAAACAGGTTATACCAACGCCAGCACAACAGAACCACACACCAATGATCCTCGAAACTAGAGATATACTGCAACTGAATAATGTCTGTTATGTTAGCATACATTTCAGTTGTCTCTTTGTCATACGTATCCATGCTCATGATGGCACTGTTTTGTGTCTTCCTGCCTTCTCTCGTGCAAGGGTGTTGTAGCGCACATCTCCAACAAGGCAAGATTCATAATGTCTTACCCGAGTATCAGGACCCATTGCTAGTGAGTAAAGGGCATCATCAACTGCCTGCCCATCCTACCGCATATTCTTAATCTATGGTTAGAAAACAGACAAGTTGATCATCTTATGTACTCAATATATTAAAAAAAACTGACAGTGCACTTCAAAAGCTTACATGGTTCTTGAACCATTTCGCAAATCCTGCCATAACCAGTTTGTCAATGTTTCTTGGATTTTGCGGCAGTAACTCCTCTTTGTAGATGCTGCACAACATGGTGATCGCGTCAAACATCTAAATATGTAAGAATGTGCCGCAAGTTTAGTAGATTACGATGTATAAGCTGCAGTACTGCACTTACTTGATATAAGGTAGTATCTCAGGACAGTTATTCAACACATACCAAACCATTTTGTCCAAATCTTTAGGTTTTTCCTCTTGTCAACTCTTCCCTGTAACTCGAACAGAATAATCGAAAACATTGAGCCCGGGATTGTCTTCACCCACCTCTTTGCTAAGCTGATCAGCTATTTCAATGTATTTTGAGCAGAATATCAACGCTTCTGTAGCAATGTAGGCCTCTGCAATGGAACCCTTGGGTCTAGCTCTGTTCCTAACATAGCCCTTGAAAGTGCCTAGCCGCCTTTCAATATGGTACATCCAGCCATACTGTACTGGACCTCTAAGTACTGCCTCATCAGGTAGATGAACAGCCAAATGCACCATCACATCAAAGAAGGCTAGAGGATATATCTTCTCAAGGTCGCATAGGATAGTTGGTATCTTGTCTCTAAGACGCTCCAAAACATCTATCCTGATATTCCTACTGCAGAGTTTCCTGAAGAATTGTCCCAACTCTGCAACTGCTCTGTATAAGTCAGGGTGGCCCAATCCTCTAAGGATAACAGGTAAAACCCTTTGAAGTAGGATGTGGCAGTCATGAGTTTTCAACTCTTGTACCTTGTTTCCATCTGCACTGACTCTCCTTTCAGGGTTGGAAGCAAATCCATGTGGGAATCTCACACGTGACAGGACCTCGCATAATTCTTTTCTTTTTACCTTGTCCAAGACGTACACAGCTGGTGCCATATCCCGTGGCTTACCTTCATCTTGCACCTGCAAATCCTTTGTGATACCCAGGTATGTCAAATCAATCCTAGATTTTAAGGTATCTTTTGTCTTGCTTTCAATATTAAGAAGTGTGCCGATAATGTTGTCACATATATTTTTCTCGATGTGCATCACATCAAGATTATGCCTTAGATCCAAATCTTTCCAATACTCCAAGTCCCACAAAGTGGACCTGCGGGTAAACAATAATTTCTCTTCTACCCTACCACGCTTCCTTTTCCCGCTACCATTACCAGGATGGTTTCCTGGTGTAATATGCCTGACCTTCTCTAATTTCACTTGCAACTCATCAGCGGTGAGCCTCTTTGGCGCATCACGGTTTTCATGCTTTGCATTGAACACATGTCTTCGGTATTTTATAGGATGCGGCTTGTCCTTGGCAAGGAAATAACGGTGTCCAATGTAATAGATCTTGCTAAGTATTGCGTACGACAGTGGATTCCTGTCACAGCGAACACATGCATTGTAATCATGTGTCGTTCGCCCTGACATAGTGCCCTAAGCCGGATAATCATGGATGCACCAAATTATAATAGCACGCAGAAAGAAATCAGCTGGTGGGCTGCTATATACGTTTCGAGTGAGAACACCCTTCCATAGATGTTGAAGTTCCTCCACAAGAGGCTCCATGAACAAATCGAAATCCTTTCCAAGACTTTTTGGACCTGGGATGAGCAAGGCCATCATGTAGTTTGATTCTTCGGAGCAGACATTTCGAGGCATGTTGTAAGGGATAACAAGCACTGGACACATGCTATATGTGGCGCTCTGGTGGCCAAATGGGTTAAATCCATCTAAAGCTAAGCCAAGTCTAATGTTTCTCGGGTCAGCAGCAAACTCTTTGTGTTTATCATTGAAGCTTTTCCACTCACTACCATGAGATGGATGGCTCATTACATTCTGATCTCTGCACTCCTGCTTCCTAGAATGCCATAGTACATCCTCTCTTGTTTCAGCATCATGAAACAACCTCTGCAATCTTGGTGTAATTGGAAAATGACTCAGAACATTATGAGGAATCCTCTTCACAGCATCGCCATCTTTCCATCTTGATGATTTGCATTTAGGGCATTCACTTAAGTTGGCATAATCCTTCCGGAACAGAACACAATTATTCTTACAAACATGGATCATATCATATCCAATTCCAACTGCACGAAGGAAATTCTTCATTTTACTGTAGGTGTGTGGCAGCTCAGACGCATCTGGGAAAGATTCGCGGAAAGCAGCCAACATCGCATCGAATGATTTGTTGGTCATCCGCTCAGATGTCTTCACCCGAAGAAAGGTGACCATAGCTGAGAACACTGACAACTTATTTCCTGGGGTGGCAACAACGTTGCATTGTTCCAACATGCGGGCCCACCATTTTTCTTCTGCAGGTGGAAATTCACGGAATGCACGAGCATTTTGTAGCATTGTTTCAATGTTGGTCAAACTCACTGGCTCCGCCACCAGCACCTCCTCCTCCTCTTCCACCTGAGCATCAGGCAGATCAAGATGGTGATCTGTTGCTTCCACGTAGTCAATAACATTGACGTTCACAGCTTCACCATGATGAACCCACCTAGTATATGTGACCGACATCCCATACAAGTGTAGATGATTTTGCACAGTTGACTGGGGTCTTGTAACTGAATTCATACAACTGCTACACGGGTAGAGCACATCTGATTTCGGACCACCGTACTCAGCTCTGATAAAGTTAATGAAGTTTTCAACCCCCTCGACATATGCAGCGGAGAATATTTGAGCTGAAGTTATCCAAGTCCTGTCCATCTGTTAGACATACAAATTAGTTCTTCACTAGATATTACAGGAAAAACATATATGCTTTTTTATGAAGTCCAGAAAAAAACTTAGGTCGATATCTAAAGCTATGGCAAGATATTTGGATGAGCAGATCTAAGTAACGAAACATATGTAAAGCTAATTTAGCAAACAGATTTGAGTGCCAAATTATGGCAGGCTGTTTCAGCAGTCAATGAGGCCGAGCACACAACCATCAAACTATCGAAGGCCATCGCAGCAACAAAGATCGAGTATAAAACGGTGTAGAGCTATTTCAGCTAACAGATTGGCTACTAGACCATGGCAATCTATGTCACAATAATTATATGGCAGGATATTTTATCAACTAATCGGCCTTGGCATGCCATCTCAGCTAAGCAGACTGAGTGCACAATAGGGCAAGGAAGCTTCTTAAGCAGAGCATATTGACAGTAAACTACTTCGGCAAACAGTGAGATTAACTGCGTCTATTAGCTAACATTCAGCGCTACACCGACATGAACGGGGCCTCAGTCTAGAATGCGCGTACCGTGGGAGAAGCTGACCGTTGTGCGTCTCCACACGAACG
Source organism: Triticum dicoccoides (assembly GCF_002162155.2). NCBI lineage: Eukaryota > Viridiplantae > Streptophyta > Magnoliopsida > Poales > Poaceae > Triticum > Triticum dicoccoides. Next base: position 407,835,111 of record NC_041390.1, on the reverse strand, counting down.
TCGCCAGCGGTGGCGGCGCTGACCGCCGTGCGCCTCCACAAGAACGTAGCCAGAGGTGGCGGCGCGGCTAGAGGACGGCAGTCTACGAGAGCATACTGTGGGAGCGAGAGGATCGCCGAACCGCGGCGCTGACGTATCGGCGAGGTGGGGAGGGCGTCTTTGGCGGAGTGAATGGAGTGGAGGGGGACAGGGGGGAGGGGGGTTTGGGGAATATTATTGGCTAGTTGGCCAAAGGGCGGTTGAGTCGGATTTGGGGGGAATTTTTGGGTGTGTGTGGGGGGGGGAGGCTTTTTGCGCGGTGGGCGGGGGGAGTTGGGCGCATGGTCGGTTTCTCCAAGTGCAGTCCCATGTGTCAGTGAAGAGGCAAGCCGAAGCGCGTTCCATTTGCGTGAGCCGTGTGCAGGACCGAATGTGTGTGGGGTGCAATGCGACCGCGACAGGAGTGTTGTGAGTGTACCGCATTTTTTCCTTTTAAACTAGGGGCTTCGCCCCCTAAAAAATCTATTGCTTCACGCGATCCATTGATACTACTACTAGTAATCCGGTAATCCTGACTAAAACGGTGCGGCTGGGTCTTTTCCCGCGCGATATGCTGGGAGGTTGGCTTAGTTGGGTTTTTTAGGACGAGTAATGCTACACCTACGTAATCCCAGTTACGTAATTAACGCAATGTGAAATGTGTGAGCTGTTGATTGTAGATTGGGGGGAGGGAGGGGCCCACCACCATGAAAATCAGGGGAGGAGAGAGAGAGAGGCAATTTACGTTAACCCTTTCGTAGGTTCCCGTAGATGTAGAAAGATGTGTCCGATCCTGCAATATAGGCCGTCCGATCTATATTTAACGGATAGGAAGGAAACTATGACAATTTACCCGCACTCCTCTCCACATTTGCAGATAAGGCTTTCCCTCATTCATCCTTTTCTCCCACAAGATCTTGATCTTCCGTGCAACGCACGGGCATCTTGCTAGTACTCCTACAATATGTATATTATTGTGAAAGTTCATATCCACCGGCCGAGATTAATGCAAACACGGCAGATTTTCATTACATTTTGAACTTTTATAGGACAAAGAAATAAAAGAAACCCGACCCTAAACCTATTCCACGGCGGCGACCGCCGTCCTCCATCTGTGATCTCCATGTACGGGGGCGGGGTTCAAGACCCGTGAAGTGAAGGTGCGGTCTCCGGCGAGGAAAAGTAGAACACGGGAGACAGACCGGCTAGTTGGCACACCATGCCCCGCCGCCTCCCATGCCCTACTCATCCTCGGAGGAGTCCCCGACCTCGGCGGTGCCGGATGTTGGACGGCGGCAAGTAGGACGCGTGGCTGACGGTGCTCCCGTCATCGGCCGCTAGCGTGGCCACCGCTTGTGCGGCGACTTGAGCGAGGGCGGCGACCTCGAGCTCCATCCCCGAAGACAAGCTCTCCCGCAGAGCGTTCGCGCTTGCGGTCATGGCGGATGTGGTTCCAGGTAGGAGGACGATGCGCTATGGTGTGGAGGTTAGCTGGGTGTTGCCGCTTTAAGTAGCGCATTCTGGTGAGGCCAAGCGTCCGGGTGCGTCATTAAGTCGCCGGAGTTGGTTCCGCGGGCACCGAGCCTCGTAATGATGACATACGAACAGACGACATGAATGCGGGCATCTGGCGCGGGCTGGGAACGCACCGCGCGATGGCGCGAGGGATGAGGGTTTTGGTGTGCCAGGGTAGTCAGCTGCGGTCGTGGCAACGTTGGAGATGCCCTTTGCTCACATGCGATCCCCGCATGTCATTGGAAAAGCAAGATGACCCGGCATGGTCTCAGGTCCAGATGATGCAGTTGGCCGCGCTACACCACTCCGCAGACGCGACGCGGCGCCCCGTGCATCCTCGACGAGCCGGGTGTTGGGGTGTGTTTGGATTGTGGCCACAGTGCACCTTGCCAAAATTTTGGTCATGACCAAAAGATTGGTCTTTGTTTGGATGGTTGACATTTTTTTGGCATGCCAATGAACTCTAGCCAACTCTAGTTCATTTTTCTTGCCAATGTCGGCCAAATCATGGGCAACCAATACCTCAACCAAAATTTTGGTCATGACCCAAAGATTGGTCTTTGTTTGGACGGTTGCTGAGGGAGTCCTGGATTAGGGGTTGTCCGGACAACCCCTAATGAAGATACAAGATTGAAGACTTCGTCCCGTGTCCGGAAGGAACTTTCCTTGGCGTGGAAGGCAAGCTTGGCGATACGGATATGTAGATCTCCTACCATTGTAACCGACTCTATGTAACCCTAACCCTACCCGGTGTCTATATAAACCGGAGGGTTTTAGTCCGTAGGACAACATACACATCCACAATCATACCATAGGCTAGCTTTTAGGGTTTAGCCTCCTCGATCTCGTGGTAGATCTACTCTTGTACTACCCATATCATCAATATTAATCAAGCAGGACGTAGGGTTTTACCTCCATCGAGAGGGCCCGAACCTGGGTAAAACTTCGTGTCCCTTGTCTCCTGTTACCATCCGGCCTAGACACACAGTTCAGGACCTCCTACCCGAGATCCGCCGGTTTTGACACCGACATTGGTGCTTTTATTGAGAGTTCCTCTATGTCGTCGCCGTCAGGCTCGATGGCTCCTACGATCATCGATAGCGATGCAGTCCAGGGTGAGACCTTCCTCCCCGGACAGATCTTCGTCTTCGTTGGCTTCGCACTGCGGGCCAATTCGCTTGGCCGTCTGGAGCAGATCGAAAGCTACGCCCCTGGCCGTCATGTCAGATTTGGAAATTTAAACTACACGGCTGACATCCGCGGGGACTTGATCTTCGATGGATTCGAGCCACTGCCGAGCGCGCCGCATTGTCACGACGAGCATGATCTAGCTCTGCCGCTGAACAGTGCCCTGGAGGCCGCATCCGCATCGGCTCCGACCCTTAATTCGGAGCCAACTGCGCCGATCGAGGATGGGCAGTTGGATGCCACCTCGAGGGCTGCAACCCCAACGGTGATTGAGCCAAGCACCAGCCCCGTACTCTGCGATCCCCGTGACTCCAAGGAGCCGGACTCCTCTCCGGACTCCGAGCCCCCCGCGCCCCTGCGGATCGAATCCGATTGGGCGCCGATCATGGAGTTCACTGCCGTGGACATCTTTCAGCACTCGCCTTTTGGCAATATCCTGAAGTCACTGAAGTCTCTCTCTTTATCAGGAGAGCCCTGGCCGGACTATGGTCAGCAAGGTTGGGGTACGAACGATGAAGAAATTCAAAGCCCACCCACCACCCACTTTGTAGCCACTGTCGACGACTTAACCGACATGCTCGACTTCGACTCCGAAGATATCGACGGTATGGACGCCGATGAAGGAGATGATGAAGAACCAGTGCCTACTAGGCCCTGGAAAGCCACCTCGTCATATGACATATACATGGCGGACACCCCAAAAGAGGGAGATGGCGATGGAACAGCGGAGGATGACCCCTCCAAGAAACAGCCTAAGCGCCAGCGTCAGTGGCGCTGCTCAAAATCCCGCCAAAGCAAACAAGGTGATTCCAGCACGGGAGATAATAATACTCTGGAAAGCGCCAAAGAAAACCCCCTCCAGCAAGATTTAGCACAGGAGGATGGAGAAACCAGCCCTCATGAGAGAGCGGTAGACAGAGAGGTCGAGGACGATAATTATATGCCTCCCTCCGAAGACGAGGCAAGCCTCGACGACGACGAATTCGTCGTGCCAGAGGATCCCGTCGAGCAAAAGCGTTTCCAATGCAGACTTATGGCCACGACAAGAAGCCTCAAGAAAAAACAGCAACAGCTTAGAGCTGATCAAGATTTGCTAGTCGACAGATGGACTGAAGTCCTCACGGCCGAAGAGCATAAACTCGAACGCCCCTCCAAGAGCTACCCAAAGCGCAGGTTGCTACCCCGATTAGAGGAGGAAGCACTTGATGCGGCCGACCGGCCACCTCGTGGTCGCGACAGAGAGGCCTCTCGGCCCTCCACTCAAGTCGCACCCCATACCAAGGCACGGGAATATGCGCTGGACTTACGAGATATGTTGGAGGACAAGGCATGGCAAACAAGATCGATCTACGGATCGCGTGGGCACCCCACGGCTCGAGACGGTAACCGTCACGCCGGCCACAAATTCGGCGGGGCCGAACACACTAGACAAGGCTCATTGGAGCTACGTCATGATATAACCCAGTACAGAGGCGCCACACACCCACTCTGCTTTACAGATGAAATAATGGAGCATCAAATCCCCGAGGGTTTCAAACCCGTAAACATCGAATCATATGATGGCACAACAGATCCTGCGGTATGGATCGAGGATTATCTCCTTCATATCCACATGGCCCGCGGCGATGATTTTCACGCCATCAAATACCTCCCACTCAAGCTTAAAGGACCAGCTCGACATTGGCTTAACAGCTTGCCAACAGGATAAATTAGTTGTTGGGAGGACCTGGAAGCCGCATTCCTCGACAATTTCCAGGGCACTTATGTGCGACCCCCAGACGCCGATGACCTAAGTCACGTAATTCAGCAGCCAGAGGAATCGGCCAGGGAATTCTGGACACAGTTCCTAACAAAGAAAAATCAAATAGTCGACTGTCCGGACGCTGAGGCTCTAGCATCCTTCAAACACAATATCCGTGACGAGTGGCTGGCCCGACACCTTGGACAGGAAAAGCCGAAATCTATGGCAGCACTCACGACACTCATGACCCGCTTTTGCGCGGGAGAAGACAGCTGGCTTGCTCGTAGCAATAATATGACCAAGAACCCTGGTAATTCGGACACCATGGACAGTAGTGGCAGGTCGCGTCGCAACAAGCAGAAGCGCCGCATTAACGGCGACAATGCTGAGGATACGGCAGTTAATGCCGGATTCAGAGGCTCTAAATCCGGTCAGCGAAAAAGCAATTCAAAAGGAATCCTAGGGGCCCGTCCAGTTTGGACCGAATACTCGACCGCTCGTGCCAGATACATGGCACCCCCGAAAAGCCGGCCAATCACACCAACATGGATTGTTGGGTGTTCAAGCAGGCAGGCAAGTTAAACGCCGAAAATGATGACAAGGGGCTGCATAGCGATGACAACAAGGAGCCCCGGCCGCCGAACAACAATGGATAGAAGGGTTTTCCCCCACAAGTGCGGACGATGAACATGATATACGCAACCCATGTCCCCAAAAGGGAGCGGAAGCGTGCGTTAAGGGACGTATACGCGGTAGAACCAGTCGCCCCAAAGTTCAACCCATGGTCCTCCTGCCCGATCACCTTTGATCGAAGGGACCATCCAACTAGCATCCATCATGGCGGATTCGCTGCATTGGTTCTAGACCCAATTATTGACGGATTTCATCTCACTAGAGTCCTTATGGACGGCGGCAGCAACCTGAACCTGCTTTTTCAGGATACAGTGCGGAAAATGGGCATAGATCCCTCGAGGATTAAGCCCACCAAAACGACCTTTAAAGGCGTAATACCAGGTGTAGATGCCAACTGTATAGGCTCAGTCACACTTGAAGTGGTCTTCGAATCTCCGGATAATTTCCGAAGCGAGGAGTTAATCTTCGACATAGTCCCGTTTCGCAGTGGTTATCACGCACTGCTTGGGCGAATCGCATTCGCTAGGTTCAATGCGGTACCGCATTACGCATACCTTAAGCTCAAGATGCCAGGCCCTCGAGGAGTAATTATGGTCAATGGAAACACCGTACGCTCCCTCCGAACGGAGGAGCACACGGCGACCCTTGCAGCGGAAGTACAAAGCAGCCTCTCCAGGCAGTTTTCTAGTCCGGCCACTAAACGACCAGACACCGTCAAGCGCGCCCGGAGTAACCTACAACAACACCGCCTGGCACGATCCGAGCAGGCATAGCAATGCGGCCCCAATCCCAACCCTTGAAAAAAGGCGACACCAGTACTTCGCGTACATAACTATGCTCTAGAGATACCATGGGCACAGGGGGAGGGGCACCATAACGGCACGCCCAAAACACGGCTTAAACCGTACCAGGGGCTGCCGATTTTTTAATTTTCTCTTACTTTCAGGACTCCTCCCTTCGGAGGGCCTGTTCGGCAGTTCAATTGCCGCACAAACGATGCAAGAACCAGGGAAGAAGACAAGCCACGCCGCATTTCAGAACTCTCAGGTGGTCTCTATCACGAGCAGTATACTCGTTCCGCATACTATTCTGCAGCTTGCCCCTGGAACGGACATGTTAACTAGTCCAACCTTCCACTTATCGCACTATTTGTATCGTTCTGCTTTGATCACAGCCCTTTTTAATAAACAATGCATAGCTTTCGTCTATTTTTTCATTACCTTTTTTTTCTTTATATATGTTCCTTAACGACATGTTGCACCCGTACATGTTGGTATGGCCCAAATACGCCAGGGGCTTTAGTACCCCTCAATATGGTGTGAGAAGTCCGAACACTTTAACAAGTGCGGCACCCCGAACTTATAGCATTATATGCATCGGCTCCGAATCATGTCTTGGGTCAATAGTTGGGTTTGCCCGGCTCCTATGTTTTGGTGCCTTATGTTCCGATATATCGGCTAAGGTAGCACTAGGAGAACCACTGCGATTGTGCCCCAGTTGATCTGGGTCGAGGACCTCAGTGGAGAAAGCTAAAACTGACTGTCATGACGAAGCGAGAGCTGGTCGCTGTTCGAGAGGTTTTTTTCGAGTCCCTAAAGACTTATGCCGCTTAGGGCGAGGAGCCGGCTCTGTCCGGCCAAGGCGTGGATAGCGCCCCGAACTCGGTCTTCCGAATACCAGGGGCTTCGCCGAAATTTAAAATTATAGAATTCTATGGCTAAGTGAGAGTGTTCACGCATTATAGTCCGATTGCCTTGTTCGTTGGGCTGAGCGCCTCCCTCGAAGGACCCAAACATGGGAAAAAGAGTGCTCAGGTTTATCCCCGAACACCCCAGCACTAGCGGCACGGGGGCAGAAGCCGACGACTCGCCATCTCTCAGAATTGATAAACAGCCGCACAGAAGGTAATATTTTAAATTCCAACAACATTGCTTAGCGCATATAAACAAGTTTTCAGCGCACAGGACAAAACGAGCACTTTCACTCAAAAATTACATCCCTAGAACATTCATCCGCCACAAGGCGGGCACCCTTCAAAACATCCTTATAGTAATTCTCGGGCTTGCAATGCTCTTTCCCCGACGGTGGCCTGTCCTTCACCAGCTTCTCAGCATCCAGCTTGCCCCAGTGCACCTTAGCACGGGCAAGGGCCCTACGGGCACCTTCAATGCAGACGGAGCGCTTGATGACTTCGAGCCTTGGACAGGCCTCCACCAACCGTCGCACCAGCCCGAGATAGCTCCCAGGCAGAGCCCCTCCAGGCCACAACCGAACAATGAGGCCCTTCAAGGCCTGTTCGGCCGCCTTGTGGAGCTCGACCAGTTGCTTCAACTGGTCGCTCAGGGGCACGGGGTGTCCGGCCTCAGTATACTGAGACCAGAACACCTTCTCTGTCGAGCTGCCCTCCTCGGCTCGGTAGAATGCGGCGGCATCGGATACACTCCGGGGAAGATCTGCGAACGCTCCTGGAGAGCTCCGGATTCGGGTAAGTAACAAGTAACTCACGTTTATGTGTTTTCTTTGCATAAAGAATGCCTTACCCGCCGCTATATTCTTCACCTCATCCAACTCCTGGAGGGTCTTCTGGGATTCGGCCTTGGCAGACTTGGCGTTTTCCATAGCCACCGCGAGCTCGGACGCTCGCGTCTTTGAGTCAAGCTCCAAACTCTCATGTTTTTCCATGAGAGCCTGGAGCTCTTGCCGCACCTTGCCAACCTTGGCCTCATACTTCTCGCGCTCGGTGCGCTCCGAGGCCGCCCTCTTCTCGGCCTCGACCAGCGCCTGCTTAAGGGTCGCCACTTCAGACGTGGCCCCTACATTAGCCACGATAATCCTGTCATTCTTTGCAATTGCACCTTTTTATATATATTTTTAACAAGGTATTTCTTACCTTCATTGTCCTCGAGCTGCTTCTTGGCACGTTCGAGCTCTTGCTCGGACCGCTCGAGGTTCTGCTTTAGCGTGTCCACTTCCACAGTCAGTGCGGCGGACGCAAGCAGGGAAGCCTGCATATGCATATTGACTCATTTTTGTTAGACTCCTGCGAATTCTATTTGATCCTCTATTCGGCTTTTCTTCCCGAACGCCAAACAGAGCATCAGGGGCTACTGTCTATGCGGTATTATTATTTACACATTCTTTACTTACCTCAAAGCCTGCTAAAAGGCTAGTACAAGCTTCAGTCAGTCTGCTCTTGGCGGATTGAACCTTCTGGACCACCGCACTCATAATAGCGAGGTGCTCCTCGTCGATGGAGGCGCCTTGGAGCGCCTCCAACATATTGTCCGGCGCCTCCGGTTGGACGGGGGCCGCTGGCACGGTGGACTTGCTCCTCTTGGAAGAAGGTCCCCCGCCGGACTCTGGAACCTTTGAAGGTTCCGGAGCGGTGTCCGGCCTAGAGCCGGACTTGGAGCCCCGGGGGGTATCATCCCCTTTACTCCTGGAGTCCGGGAGGTTGCCTTGCGGTGCCTCCAGGACCACCTCTTCCCGGCTTGGAACCTATCGGGACAACACTTCGGTGTCGTCCGTATGGCGGGGGGAGGAAGCTGTCGGAAGCGAGTTCACATCCGACGAGTCCAGTGAGCCGCTCAACGACGCGTCGAGCCGGTCTTTGGGTGGGCTGCATAAACATATTCGACATAAGGGAAAGCTGTGCAATAAATGAATACTATGAATTACTCTGGTATCCAGATACTTACGATTTGGCCAGGGGCTTGGCCCTAGGCGCCCACTCCTCTCCGCCGCCGTCGACGTCGGTGGAGCAGTTCGGAGGAAGGGTTTTCCCCTTATTGGACCCTTCGGCCTCCCTAGTTGGGGCGGCCTTCCTTTTATTCCCTTCCCCCGCTGGAGGGGGAAGGGTCTCTTGTTCCTCCTCCTCGTCTTCGCGGGAGGAGTGCGTCTTGGATTCGTCGGATGATGAATCCGACACCTCCGGGCGTCGGGCACACTTTCGAGTCCCCGTGTCCTTCTTCTTGACCTTCTTCTCCAGCACCACATAGGGTGCCGGAACCAGCAACTTCGCCAAGCGAGCATCCGCTGGGCCTTCGGGCAACGGAGCCGGACAGTTGACCTGTCCGGAGGTCAGCTGCCAATCCTGTCAAAGGTAAGGGAGTTTAGATCCTGCATGGAGTCAAACTATGAAAAATTGATACCCTATAAAAGGAAAAAACAGCTTACCGCGAGAGCGTGACGCTGCGCACTGAATCCGCGATCCTCAGTAGCGGATGCGGGAGCCTCGGCGCCCTTGAAAAGAACCTTCCAGGCATCTTCGTACGTCGTGTCGAAGAGCCTGCTCAGAGTTTGGTGCCGCGCCGGGTCGAACTCCCACAGGTTGAAAGCACGTTATTGGCACGGGAGGAACAAGCGGATGAGCATAACCTGGACTACGTTGACAAGTTTGAGCTTCTTGTCCACCATGGTTTTGACGCATGATTGGAGTCCGGTTAGCTCTCCTTTTTTACCCCACAACAGGCCCGTCTCTTTCCAGGACGTGGGAGCCGTGTTGGGGGTCTGGACCGGAACTCGGGGGGTGCGACCCATTCGGCGTCGCGCGGCTCGGTGATGTAAAACCACCCCGATTGCCACCCCTTCCGGGTCTCCACAAAGGAGCCCTCGAGCCAGAGGACGTTGGCCATCTTGCCCACCATGGCGCCTCCGCACTCCGCCTGGCTGCCGCGCACCACCTTTGGCTTGACGTTGAAAGTCTTGAGCCAGAGCCCGAAATGGGGGCAGATGCGGAGGAAGGCCTCGCACACGATGATAAACGCCGAGATGTTGAGGATGAAGTTCGGGGCCAGATCCTGGAAATCCAGGCCGTAGTAGAACATGAGCCCCTGGACAAATGGGTGGAGAGGGAAGCCCAGTCCGCGGAGGAAATGGGGGAGGAACACCACACTCTCATGGGGCCTAGGGGTGGGGATGATCTGCCCCTTTTCGGGAAGCCGGTACGCGATGTTGTTAGATAGGTATCCGGCTTTCCTCAGCTTTTTGACGTGTCCCTCCATGACGGAGGAGACCATCCACTTGCCTCCCGCTCCGAACATGGCTGGAGAAGGTTGAGGTGGGGAGTGTGGACTTGGGCGCTGGAGCTCGAGTGCGCAAGAATGGATGGGCGAAGGAGGAAGAAGGCGTAGGTGAAAAGGTGGATCCTTATCCCCTTATATGGGTGGACGGAACTACATGTCCCCACCAGCCTGGTAAAACTCGCTTATCTCCAAGCGTCGTAATCAATGGCGCGGCTGGGTTACCCACGCCCGTATTGATGAGAATCCCGGGATAAGGGGACACGATCTCTGCTTTAACAAGACGTGCCAAGGAAACCTCCTCACATAACGCGCTGAGATGGGACAGTAAAACGGTTCAAATAAAAGCTTGGCCGTGGTGTGATGTCACACTACGGAATACGTCGGCAGATTAGATTTGTGTAAATATTATTCTCTCTATGGCAATATGTGGAAACTTATTTTGCAGAGCCGGACACTATCTTTGTGTTCAAAATCTTCTATGAAATACTTGGAGGAGGAACCCGCCTTGCAATGCCGAAGACAATATGCATGCCGGACTCGCCGTCATTGAAGCTTGGTTCATGGGCTACTGAGGGAGTACTGGATTAGGGGGTGTCCGGACAGCCGGACTATACCTTCGGCCGGACTCCTGTACTATGAAGATACAAGATTGAAGACTTCGTCCCGTGTCTGGAAGGGACTTTCCTTGGTGTGGAAGGCAAGCTTGGCGATACGAATATGTAGATCTCCTACCATTGTAACCGACTCTATGTAAACCTAACCCTACCCGGTGTCTATATAAACCAGAGGGTTTTAGTCCGTAGGGCAACATACACATCGACAATCATACCATAGGCTAGCTTCTAGGGTTTAGCCTCCTTGATCTCGTGGTAGATCTACTCTTGTACTACCCATATCATCAATATTAATCCAGCAGGACGTAGGGTTTTACCTCCATCGAGAGGGCCCGAACCTAGGTAAAACTTCGTGTCCCTTGTCTCCTGTTACCATCCGGCCTAGACGCACAGTTCGGGGCCCCCTACCCGATATCCGCCGGTTTTGACACCGACAATTTCCATTTCTTTGGCATGCCAATGAACTCTAGCCAAATCAAGTTCATTTTTCTTGCCAATGTCGGCCAAATCATGGGCAACCAATACCTTGGGCACAAGCCAAACATACCGTTGGTCGTGCCACAACACTAACGCCAGCCTTGGCAAACTGAAACCGACCGTGTCTAGCGATGATATGAGCGTGTCGCTCACCGCGGTCGCCGTGTCCAGAGGCGGTGCTGGAGCTGCACCCTGTTGTTGGCCCCAACGACCCACATGAATAGTTGTCGGTGGCGAGGAGGTCGTGGGCCAGCTCCTCCATTGGACTAGTCTGCGCTATGTCGTCCTAACGGGTGTGCCCCACATGTCTGTTTCCCTGTTTTCCCGGCCATATTCGAGCGTCAGTGCTCCGCGTTGTGCATTAGGCCTTTCACTATGTAGGCCAAGCGAGACAACTTATTGTTTATTAGAGCCGTTCAAGTATAATCATGTGGCGTTTTCTTATTTCTCATTCCTCTCCAACCCTCTTCTCCATCGATCATGTCGCCCTCCAGTCGAGTCCAGCCTCCCGCATGCCTCATTTGAACATTCCGCCGAGTATCATTCGCATGTACCCACCCTAGTCCTCTTTCAATAGATTACCGGACCCGTGTCGGAGTAATGGGCCATGGGTAGGCCAACCCGAGCCCCATAACCTTTCAAGACATTGGGGCAGGCTGCGCCTCTCAAGACCACAGGGCGAAGAGCCGCCTCCTGGGGAGTCTACGGCAAGGCGGCCGACTGCCAGCTCACGGCCGAGTCCCAGGGGCGACTTCCAGAGAAGCTGGCTTCGGGGAGTCGGCCGGCGACTCCAACAAACTGTGACCTCATCGAACGGGACGGGGCAGGGGCGTGGCTACAATGAAGCCCACTCCCCGCCCCTTACCAAGGGCAGGCATGGCTACAACACGCCGTACTTGGGAAGATCTCCCCGCGGCGTGGCACTATTGCCCGGCCGGCCCTGACATCAGCACCACTGTACTAGGTCCTGTGCCCACGATGGCTTGTCTGTACGGCCTGGAGGCAGCGGGGCCCACCAGTCAGTGAGACCTCGGGAGACGGCGGGAGAACCGCCAGTCGGACCCATCAGGAGTCGGCCCGGGGGAGTTGGCCGAACCCTCCCCCGGGGCCCACGTGCCATTAATCGAGAAGAGATGGGGAGTGGCCACAGTGATCGCTCGCCAGGCGGCGGGGCTGTTGCCACGACCCCATGACCAAGCTTGCGTCATCAGGAGCACGGCTACAGTAATCAGCAGCTGACAAGACCCGCCCGCGGCGGACGCGGCCTGTCGGCTCCACACCAGACCAGTCGGCAGGGCCCACCAGTCGGCGGGCCCCAGCAGTCGATGGAGAAGTCGGAGGTCGGAGGCATTGACGGCTGGGCCCGCGCCCAGTTGAATTACCATTGTACCCCTGGGGGGTAGGCCTATATAAACCCCCAGGGCACCCATGCAAAGGGTTGGATCCCAGTAGTTCTATACCATACCAGATAGAAGGAGAGAGCTAGACTTGCCCTCTCCTACCACCAGACACAGCTCAAGGAGCAAACGTGTAAACACTTGGCCATAGTGATCATGCGGAGACCCCGCAGAGCAGCAGTAGGGGTATTATCTCCCCGGAGAGCCCCGAAGCTGGGTAAGATTTGCCGGCGTGCATGCCTTCGCCTCATCCCGTTTCCAGGCACCGGCGACGTTCTACTCACCCCCACCATGATAAGCCATCCGCTGTCATATGTCGCACCAAACCCCTGACATTTGGCGCCCACCATGGGGCATGGGGCATCGCCGTCCGGAGATCTGTTCTGGACGGGAACCCTTTTCCTCCCTGGCGAGCGCAGCCAGCCAGGCACGCCAGACGAAGTTTGTGTCGACGCGCTGCGCGGCATTGAGATCGCCGCCAGCTCCTTGGCCGAATTTGTCGGCGAGGTCTGCCTCTCCAACGAACCTCCTTGCAGGCCTCCTCGATCAACTCCACGTTTCCGGTGAGCCTTCCATAGACTTGGAGTCCGTAGGCTCCACCGACCCGATGCTGGTCGACTCCGACACCGCGTCGGTCGACGCGTTCCCCACCAACATGGTCGTCTACGTCGAACCTCTCCCCCACGCGGAGAGCGACAGAAGCACCGTCACTGAGGTGCTGGTCATCAGTCATGATGAGTTCCCTGGCAGAGGAGCGCCCGGCTCACTCGGTGCGGCGCTGCAAGACCTAGCTGCGCCCATTTCGGAAGATGCTGACGCAGAGACGTTAGAAGCGCGCCGCCTTCAGCTTGTTGAAGGGGAGAAGAAGCTGGCCAGCATGAGACGCCTGTTAGAAGCTTACCAGCGGGAGATGGATCGCGCTGTTGGCGGCTCGCCGGCCCCGGCAGGGCCCAGCCGCCTTGGCGCGGTCCAGCAGCGCGGCGTAGCCATCGCCAACCTGTTTGGGGCTAGCCGCCCCGTGTATGCTACACCGGCGGAGAACATCCGAGCCGCCCAGGCAGCGGCGGATGAGCTGGACAATTTCGAGGGCGAAGAGCGCCGCATCATGATGGAGCGAGTCCAGCGGCTCCTCGACGCGGCCGCCGCGCGGAACGAGGCCGGCTGCCGCACGGAGGCGCCGCAGCGGCCAAACGACGACCAGCACCAAGATCAAGGCGTGACGTCTCGGACGCCGAGTGGCGGTGCCCGAGGAAGAAAGGACAAGGAGCCGGCTGTCAGCCACAGTCGGACTCGGATTACCATAGAGCGCGACCGAGATGGCCGCCCGAGAGCAGTGGAACGACGGGACGACTGTCTGCCTCCCCTTCCCGCAAGAAGAGGTGAGTCTCCCTGCCGCCTGTTGACCATCCGACTCTCGGTGACCGCCTTGGCCGCCGAGAGGGAGTTGGTGAAAATGACGCCCGCCACCGGATCGACCGACTTCACCGGTCCCTTGCACTGGAAGAAGAAGACGATCTGGGTCCGCCTTGTTTCGGGCCCCGCATTCGGGACGAGCCCTTTCCCAGAGGGTTCACGCTCCCAAGAGACACGCCCAAGTATACCGGCTCCGTGAAGCCAGAAGACTGGCTAGTCGACTACTCCACGGCTGTCAGCATAGCAAACGGCAACAAGCGTGTCGCCGTAAAGTACGTTCCGCTCATGCTCCAGGGCACAGCCTGGACATGGCTGAACAGCCTGAATCCCCGCAGCATCAACATCTGGGTCGACTTCACCGAAGCATTCGTCCGCAACTTCACCAGCACGTACAAGCGTCCTCCCAAGCCTCGTCAGCTCTCCTTGTGCATGCAAGGTCCTGATGAGTCGAATCGTGACTACCTCACGCGTTGGGCTGAGCTCCAGAACTCCTGTGAGGGCGTGCACGAGGTGCAGGCCATCGAGTACTTCACAGCTAGGTGCCGAGAACGCACCCTCCTCAATCACAAGCTCCTCTGCGACGAGCCAGAAACCCTTGACGAGCTGCTGATCATAGCGGACAAGTACGCTACGGCCGACTCGTCCATGAAGACGGAAATTCAAATTAGCCCGACTGGCAAAGTAGCTCCTCCGGCTCCAAGAACTCCGGCGGCAGACGCCGGCTGGCGACAACAGCAGGGCGACAACAAGAGCAAGGCCCCACAGCCGGCAGGTCACGACCGTTGAAGCCCAGCAGCCAGAAGAGCAGCCTCCGCCCAAGCGACAGAAAGGCGGCAAGCCGAACTAGTTGCCGGCCTTCTCCTACGAGCAGACCTTGGATGGACCTTGCAAGTTCCACAGCAGCGCGAAGCCGTCGAACCACACCACCCGGAAGTGCCACTGGCTCACCAGGATCGCCAAGAGAGACGGCCTCTAGCCACCCCCGCCTGCTGGGCAGGCGCCTCCGCCTCCGCCCTAGCAGCCGGCAGTCAGGCCAGTCGGCGCAGTACAAGACGAATACCCTGAAGAGCACGAAGCCTACATGCTGTTCACCAGTATGGCTGATGATGGACACAGCAGGCAGCCGCAGCGACAAGAGGTGAACGCAGTAGCCTCAGAGACGCCAGAGTTCATGCACTGGTCTGAGAGGCCGATCAGCTGGAGCAGGGCTGACCACCCAGAAGTGATGCCGAGTCCGGGCTCCTACGCCTTGGTCCTGGACGCCACCTTTGCCACGGACAAACGGGCCGCGCGTTTCTCGCGAGTTCTGATAGATGGGGGCAGCAGCATCAATATCCTATACAAGGACACCATGGAGAAGTTAGGAATCAACCAGAGACAGCTTCAGAACAGCCGGACTGTGTTCCACGACATTGTTCCTTGGCTCTCCTGCTCACCAATCGGCAAGATCCTGATTGACGTCCTCTTTGGGGACAAAGATCACTTCCGAAGAGAGTCTATTTGGTTCGAGGTAGTGGACCTTGAGAGCCCATACCATGTGCTACTTGGCCGGCCCGCCTTGGCCAAGTTCATGGCGGTCCCCCACTACGCCTACCTCAAGATGAAGACGCCCAGTTCCAGAGGAATTCTGACTGTGGCCGGCGACTACCGGAAGTCGTCTGCTTGCGCGGCCGAGAGCAGTCCGCTGGCCGAGTCCCTGGTGATTGCAGCTGAGAAGCGACTCCTTGAGCGAGTTGTGGCAATGGCCGGCAAGCAGTCGGAGATATCGCCCGACCTGAAGGAGTCGGAAGCCGAAGGTTCGTTCAAGCCAGCCAAAGAGACAAAGAAGGTACCCTTGGATCCGGAGCGCCCAGAGAGGTATGCCGTCGTAGGTGCAAACCTCGACAGCAAATAGGAAGGCGAGCTCGTCGATTTCCTCTGTGAGAATCGGGACAACTTCGCATGGTCTCCCAAGGACATGCCAGGTGTACCGACGGATTCTGCCGAGCACAAGTTGCACGTCTGATCTGATGCAAAGCCGGTCAGGCAGCCCCTGCGCCGCTTATCAGAAGAGAAGAGTTGTCGGAGAAGAGATAGCCCGACTCCTAGCAGCCGGCTTCATTATGGAAGTCTTCTTCCCGGAGTGGCTGGCAAATCCGGTCCTGGTGCTAAAGAAGAACAAGCAATGGCGAATGTGTATTGACTACACGAGCCTCAACAAGGCCTGCCCCAAGGACCCATTTGCTCTACCAAGAATTGACCAGGTGATAGACTCCATGACTGGATGCGAGTTGTTGAGCTTCTTGGATGCATACTCAGGATATCACCAGATCAAGCTGAATCCGGCTGACAAATTGAAGACCGCCTTCATCACGCCGTTTGGAGCATTCTGCTACCTCACCATGACGTTCCGCTTAAGGAATGCCGGCGCCACCTTTCAGCGTTGCATGCAGAAGTGCCTCCTCAAGCAGCTCGGTAGGAACGCCCACGTTTACGTGGACGACATGGTGGTGAAGACGGAAAAGCAAGGAACACTGCTGGAAGACCTCAAGGAGACCTTTGAGAACCTGCGCCGGTTCCAGATCAAGCTCAATCCCGAGAAGTGTGTCTTCGGAGTACCAGCCGGCCAGCTGCTAGGTTTCCTTGTTTCTGAACGCGGCATAGAATGCAACCCAGTAAAAATCAAGGCCATCGAGAGAATGGAGGTACCCAGCCGACTGCTGGATGTGCAGAAGTTCACCGGCTGCTTGGCGTCCATCAGCCGATTCATCAGTCGGCTGGGCGAGAAAGCTCTCCCCTTATACCAACTCATGAAGAAGACCGCTTTTTTCGAGTGGAACCATAAGGCGGACGAGGCTTTCCACCAGTTGAAGAAGATGCTGACTACTCACCCGTCCTGGCGGCTCCGACTCCCAAGGAACCTATGCTCCTATACGTCGCCGCCACCAGCCGAGTAGTCAGCACAGTCATTGTAGTAGAGCGCGAGGAGGAAGGCAAGGAGCTGCCTGTCCAGAGACCAGTATATTACCTGAGCGAGGTACTGTCGACCTCCAAGCAGAACTACCCCCACTACCAGAAGATGTGCTATGGCGTGCACTTTGCTGCCAAGAAATTGAAGCCTTACTTTCAAGAGCATCCAATCACGATGGTCTGCACGGCTCCACTTGCCGAGATCATCGGTAGCAGAGATGCCTCTGGTCGAGTGGCCAAGTGGGCCATAGAGCTGGCTCCTTACACCATCTACTACCAGCCCCGCACCGCCATCAAATCACAAGCACTGGCCGACTTCCTCGTCGACTGGGCCGAGACCCAGTACCTGCCTCCAGCGCCTTACTCCACCCATTGGCGGATGCACTTCGACGGCTCCAAGATGCGCACCGGCTTGGGAGCCGGCGTCGTCCTCACCTCTCCCAAAGGCGACAAGCTCAAATATGCACTGCAAATCCATTTTGCCGCCTCCAACAACGTGGCCGAGTACGAGGAGCTCATTCACGGGCTCCGGCTTGCCAAAGAACTTGGCATCCGCCGGATCTTGTGTTATGGCGACTCGGACTTAGTGGTCCAGCAATCATTTGGCGACTGGGACGCGAAAGACGCAAACATGGCGAGCTACCGTTTCCTCGTGCAGCAACTCAGCGGGTATTTCAAGGGGTGCGAGTTCCTCCATGTGCCAAGAAACGACAACGACCAAGCAGACGCCTTGGCACGAATCGGCTCTACCCGCCAAGCAATACCATTTGGCGTCGCCCTTCAACGCCTCCTCAAGCCGTCTATCAAGCCTTCACCAGAATCCGACTCCATTTTTGTGCCGGCTCCTCCCAAAGACGGCGGATCCGACTCCAGAGCTCCGGCAATCGGAATGGGGACTTTGGCAGGCAACTCCAAAGCTGCCGCAGTCGGGCCCGGCCCGGGGACTGCGGTGACGGACTCGAAGATTCCAGAAATCGGCCCAAGGACCGCGCCAGTCGGCCTGGGGACTTCATCATCCCAGCAAGCGGCTGTTGACTCCAGTCCACCGCCCCCAGCCCAGCCGCCCTCGTCCAAGTCGCAGTTCTGGTAGTCGAAAAAATAGCAGCACCCTCATGGGCCCAGGCCATCCTCAAATTCTTGGTGAACAAAGAGCTACCAACTGATGAGGCCTCAGCTCGGCAAGTACAATGCCGGGCGGCAGCCTATACCATAATCAACAGAGAGCTGGTTAGGCGCAACATCACTGGTGTCTACCAGCATTGCGTAGAGCCAGAGCAAGGCCAGGCGATCCTCAAAGACATCCATCAAGGCGAATGCGGCCACCATGCGGCTTCAAGAGCACTCGTCACCAAAGCTTTTCGGCACGGTTTCTTTTGGCCGACTCCCTCGGAAGAGGCCAAGGAGTTCGTCCAAAAATGCAAAGGGTGCCAGAAGTTCAGCTCCAAG
The DNA here is from genome assembly GCF_002162155.2 of Triticum dicoccoides. Classification (NCBI taxonomy): domain Eukaryota; kingdom Viridiplantae; phylum Streptophyta; class Magnoliopsida; order Poales; family Poaceae; genus Triticum; species Triticum dicoccoides. The sequence goes on along the minus strand of NC_041390.1, from coordinate 407,816,696 downwards.
CCGCACCAGCCGGCTTCCGCGCTCAAGACCATCCCCATTGCTTGGCCTTTCGCAGTTTGGGGTCTAGACATGGTGGGACCATTCAAGACAGCACGAGGTGGTTTAACTCACCTACTTGTCGCAATGGGCAAGTTCACCAAGTGGGTGGAAGTGAAGCCAATTAAGAAACTGAACGGTCCGACTGCTGTGACCTTCATCACCGATATCACAATTCGGTACGGCATACCACACAACATCATCACCAACAACGGCACAAATTTTGCCAAAGGCGCCTTGGCCCGTTTCTGCGCAACACAGGGCATCCGATTGGACCTAGCGTCCGTCGCCCACCCGCAGTCAAACGGCCAAGTGGAGCGAGCAAACGGCCTCATCCTGTCTGGCATCAAGCCTCAGTTGATCGAGCCTCTAGAGCGCTCGGCTGGCTGCTGGCTCGACGAGCTGCCAGCCGTCCTCTGGAGTCTGCGCACGACTCCAAACAAGTCAACCGACTTCACGCCCTTCTTCCTCGTCTACGGTGCCGAAGCCGTCATCCCAATGGACATAGAGTTCGACTCCCCACGAGTCACCATGTACACCAAGGAGGAAGCAGAAGAAGCACGACAAGATGGCGTCGATTTGTTGGAAGAGAGCCGGCTGTTGGCACTCAGCCGGTCCAGCATTTACTAGCAGAGCCTGCGCCGATACCACAACAGGAAGGTTAGGCCAAGATCTTTCCAAGAAGGCGACCTTGTGCTCTGGCTGATCCAGCGAACAACCGGCCAGCACAATCTGTCGCTGCCTTGGGAAGGCCCTTTCATCATCAGCAAAGTACTAGGCAACGATTCCTACTACCTGATCGACGCTCAGAAGCCCCGAGCACACAAGAGGGACGACTCCGGCAAGGAGACAGAGCGGCCATGGAATGCAAATCTCCTCCGAAGATTTTATAGTTGATGCAGTATGTACCACGCTACCTTTTGTATTAAAGTACCAAGACTTCGGCCCCCCCGAGATGAGCTCGGGGACTGCCCTCTTTTGTCTGTATGATAAAAATTATGCCTACAAGTATGTTACTCTTTGTCATGCCGCTTGGCACCGGGCTCGACAAGTCGGCCCGGGGACTTGCCGCCTTGCACTATGAAATGCTTCCTGCAGCCGAACAAGTAGTGTGTAACACCTAAGCCGTCTTCTGTCAGAAGCCGCAGCTCGCAGAGCGACTGTACGGTGGGCAGAGGTAAGGTAGAATGGGTGCTCGCACGAAAAATGGCTAAGGACTCAAAGCGTAAAACATAGCTCAAGACGCCTTCCAGCCTTTCTCGCAAACCGACTCTCGGACAGACGTATTGTCGCTTTCTATCCAACTTGCTCAAACAATCTTGAAATCGGCTAAGTACTTGCTTTCCCAAAGTAGCCCAGCACTTGATCCAGCAACAGTCCGCAGAAGCGGCTGTCCGATTGGCAAGACAGACAACTAAGAGAAAGCGGCAAAGGAAAACAGCCAAAAGAACAATGAGCAAGAAAAGATAGATTTGTATATATAACATAGGCCCCTTGGCCGAATTGTCAAGTAGAGGTTCAAAATACACCCCGCGGGTGGAATTGTGCGAATTAACAAGTTCTTCAAAAGACTACTGAAGCAGATAAAACAAAAGACACAGCGGCAGCTTAGGAGGCGGCAGACGGATTCGGGGGGTCGGAGGAGGCGCCAGCGTCAGGCGTCGGGGCGGTCGGCCGGCTAGTCTCAGCTTGATCGCCTCCGGCAGCAGTCGGGTCGGTCGCACGCGACTCGTTGCTGGAGGCGCGGTCGGGCTGAGGCTGGCCGTCTGCTCCGTCTTCTGGTGCCTCCGCCTCGCCCTCATCCTCTGCCTCGTCCTCCTCCTCGATGCTGGAGCCAATCACCTCCGCCGAGTCTTCGTCGTAGTCTGGGTTCATCCCAAACCACTCCGGCGGTACCTCCTCGCCGTCTTCAGACCGCTCGGGGATGAAGATGCTCGTGTCGGTGTACTCAGCGATCGCCGCAGCACACTTGACGAGGGCGTCTTCCGCAGCCGCCAGCTCCGGCTGGGCCTCCGACCGAAGCGTGGCCAACCGGTCTAGATCCAGCCCCGAGTACCACGCCTTGACGAACTCCAATGCCTTGCGCGCTCCAGCCCGGGCCGAAGAGCCCTTCCAGGCCTCGAGGCGACCAGCCGCGACCTCCAACCAGTTGGCCGTCAGGTTGGGGGTGCACGGAGCCTGCATAACCGGCCAAAGGGCGGAAATCGCCTGGGCACCGACGCGCTGAAGCCGGCGCGGCATCCGGTGAGCCGGCCGAAGGCGAGCCTCGATGCTCAAGATGTGCTCATCAAGAGTTCGGGGGGCATCGGCGGTGATCTCCGTGCCCTCCGCCCTCCGACTTTCGCGATCGACCTCGATGGCTTGGATAGTGGCCTGCGACTGCCCAGGGAAGAAGTCTGGAAAAGACACGAAAACGAAGAAGCAAGTCAAAAACCAGGAGTCGGCACGATCTAAGTCGGTAGCTCGAAAAAAAGAGACTCACCATCAACGATGTCTTCAATCTCGTGGAAGCCGGAGGACAGCAGCGCCTCCTGGTCAGACTAGGAGGAGCGCTCGCTCGCGAACTCGGCCAAGAGGGCGGTTTCCGTCTCCTCCGTCTCCCTCTGCGACTTCGCAAGCAGCTCCTTCTGCTCCCCCAACTGAGTGGCCAGCAGATCGCGCTCTGTGGCGAGCCTGCTGCACTCCTCCCCTTTGGCGAGCAGGGCGGAGTTGGCTTCGCTCAACTGCTGTTGAAGTGCAGCATTGGCTCCTGAAGGAAAGGAAGAAAGACAACAGTCATCAATAAAGTAGGTCGCCGGGGAGATCTGGCCCGACTGCTCAGCAGTCGGCCCGAATCTCGGGGACTACAGCCCGTGGGTGCGCTAGCGCGCCCCTGCAGAGAAGAAAAAAGAGGGAAGGACTTACTCCGGCTCTCCGCCAAGTCGGCGGTCCGCTTGCCCAGCTCTTCAACATTACGGTTGAAGGCAGTGACGCGGAGGTTGTGGTAATCCTGCAACAAATATTTCAGACAAAGTTAGTACCCAGAAGTTCATCAATTGGAGTTCCGGGCCGCCTGCTCAGCAGCCGGCCCAAAACTCAGGGACTACACCCAGTGGGTGCGCTGGCGCGCCCCCATAGAGAGGAACAAGAAAAACAAGGCTCAAAGAAAAAACATACCCGGACGGCTGCCCGCGACGCTAGGAACGCTTTGGTGCAACTCTGGAGGGCGTCGCCCTCAGCACGGAGCTTCGCCTGGACGTCCAGGAGTGCCTGGTTCAGCGGCCCCGTGCCGCCTCCTCGCACCCACCCAACAGGTGTGGCGCTCGTCGCTTCGGCGTCTGGAGCCGCCGAGCTGGCGGTGCCGGCTTCCAGGGGGCGGGGTGCCGAAGTCGCCTTCTCCAGATGACGGCGCGCTGGCGAGCCGACCTGGAGGAGTAGCCTCGCCACGGCCTCGTCTTCGGTCGGCGGCACCAGAGGGCCCGCTGGCTGCTCGCCTTGCACGCCTTCAGACGGCGGCGGAGGCGGCGGTGGAACATCCGCGCCCGGAGTAGAGGGCTCGCCGCTTTCCCTCTCCTCGACGAGGTTCTCCCTGCCGGCTTCTCCAGTCTGCCCCGTGAACTCCGGGGGCGGCGGCGCAGAGTTCAGCAGGGTAACAAGCAAGGCCGACTGGCGGCGTGCGGCTTCCTCAGCCTGCTGCTTCGCCGCCGCGGCGGCTTTGGCCTCTGCTAGTTTTTTCTTAGCGGAGGCCTCCGCCCTATCGGCCTCCGACTTCTCCAGGCGGAGGGCTTCTTCTTCATTGCGCTTCTCCTGCGTGTTCCGCTCCGTTGCCTCCTGGAGGTCGGCAGCGGGGTCTATCCGCTGAGTGGTGGCGGGCGTCTCCGCTGACCCCATGACGGAGGCGGCGGCGGCCCGCTCAAGAGAGAGGGGAGCCCTGAAGAAAGATGGGCGAGCAGAGACTCAGACAAAACACGAAGAAAGAATAAACTTTGAATACAAAATACTTACGCAGAGACCAACGGCGGCTTCTTCACTTCCTTACGGAAGCGGATGGCCATCGCGGCCGCCTCGTCCCGCCGAGTCGCCGCAGCCGGGCCCTTGGGCTTCTTCGGCCGGCTGCCGAACAAAGTCGGCGCAGCTCGGCGCTTCTTCCCGCCGCCTGGAGCACCCGACGCGGCTGAAGTGCCCGCGCCCGGCTGGCTGGCTCCTGGCCGATGGCGAGGGGTGACTCCCCCCTCGGCCTCGTCTTCAAGCTAGTCGGCAAAGGTAGCCGAGGGCCTGAAGTTGCCTATCGTCCCTCCTCCTCCCTCGGCGTCGTCTTCCAGGGCCGCCGCCCCCAGATCGGGGTCGTCGACATCGCTCTCCGCCCGGTCGGCGACGAACTCACGGGCCAGCCCCAAGGTGCCGGCTGGTGGATGAAGAAGGGGATTCTAACCAAGGCTGACTGATCAGAACAAAACTCGGCAAGAAGAAGACAATCCAAAGAAAGAAAAGAAAGGCGACTCAGCACTGGCGGGGGGTTGGCGCGGGAGTATGGCTCTTTGCCGAATCGCCAGTCCCCCGGGAGCCTGCTGTCCGAGAGGTAGTTCGCCATAAGGGCCACCTCTCCGTGAGGCATGTCCTTGGTGCACATCCGACTCGGGTCGCGGCCCCCGCTCATCTGGCATATCAGGTGAGGGCGGCCTTGGAGTGGGAGAACTCGGCGCGAGACGAAGGTGGCCAGCAGGTCCGGACCAATCAGACCCTCCGACTGCGTCAGCACTCGGAGTCGCGTGATGGCGCCGGCTCCCGCAGGCGTCAACGACCTGGCCCGGTACGACCAGTTGGACAGTCTGCCAGCCGGCGGGCCGGCTTCGAAAGCCAGCAGATTGACCCAGTCGCCCCTTGTGGCGACGTTCCTGACGTAGAAGTAGGACCTCTGCCACATCTTCATCGACTTCAATAGCGAGATGTAGGGGAAGTGGTTGTCGGCTCCTGTCCTTCGCACGGCGATGAAGGCGCCGCACTGAGCCGGCACGCCCGCGGCCTGGGTGCCGAGCTTGGAGAAGAATAACTCTCCCCAGAGCTCGAGGGTGGGGAGGACTCCAAGGAAGCCTTCGCACAGAGCCACGAAGGAGGACAACAACACCACTGTGTTGGGGGTGAGGTGGTGCGGCTGGAGGCCGTAGAACTCCATGAACAACCGGAAGAAGCTGCTCACCGGCAGCCCCAACCCGTGCAGGCAGTGCGAGCGGAAGATGACCCGCTGGCCCTCCTGCGGGGCGGGGGAAATCTCCCCCTCCGGCGCGAGATGCACCTGCACGCAGTCCTCGCCGGGAAGCCGATGGGTCCAGCGGAGGAACTCGATGTGGTCTTCATGGACTTCAGAGCCGTCCCAGGTGCCGGAGCGCACTGGGAGAGGTGCGGCAGTGGAGGAAGAGCTCATCGCGAAGCTGTCACCGCAGCGTTCGTCGGGGCCTGGGCGTGCGGCAGAGCGAAGAAGAAGAAGAGGAAGCAGGAGAGCGAGGAGCTGCGAGGAGGAAGAAAGCAAGGGGTAGTGGGAAGGAGGGGCGCACATGCCCCCCTCTTCCCCCTATTTATAGCCCCGTGGGCTGCGAAACCGAGGGGGCGGACGTGGGGATTTACTGCGTCCACAACCCCACGACCCCCACGATCAACGTAAAGTTACTGCGCACAGTAACTTCACGGGAATCCCAACCGTCCACCGGGGCCGCAGCGGATCCGCTCGGGAGCCGAGGCGCGGTAGTGGCGGGCCCCGCCTACGGGCCTGTCCCGTCGCGCGCGTGGGCTCGCAGGACGGCCCGACCACGTGCCCTCGCGTGACAGGCCAAGAACGGGCGGCGGCCTGGAAGCTTAGCTAGCACGCCATTTGAAATCCCACCGCGACGTTTGAACTACTGAGCAAGTCAGAATTGAGTGAGTCCGAGTTGGGCGAGCCCGACTCCTTCCAGTCAGCCCGGCAGAAGTCAATCAAGACCCTGTGTAGAGCACCCGGAAAGGGAAACTGCTGAGGCTTCTCGGCCGATCGTCCGCGGCGCCTCACCAGCTTCGGGGACTACTGTCGGAGTAATGGGCCACGGGTAGGCCAACCCGAGCCCCATAACCTTTCAAGACATCGGGGCAGACTGCGCCCCTCAAGACCACAGGGCGAAGAGTCGTCTCCTGGGGAGTCTACGGCAAGGCGGCCGACTGCCCGCTCACGGCCGAGTCCCAGGGGCGACTTCCAGAGAAGCCAGCTTCGGGGAGTCGGCCGGCGACTCCAAAAAACCGTGACGTCATCGAAGGGGACGGGGCAGGGGCGTGGCTACAATGAAGCCCACTCCCCGCCCCTTACCAAGGGCAGGCATGGCTACAGCACGCCGTACTTGGGAAGATCTCCCCGCAGCGTGGCACTGTTGCCCGACCGACCCTGACATCAGCACCACTGTACTAGGTCCTGCACCCACGATGGCTTGTCTGTACGGCCTGGAGGCAGCGGGGCCCACCAGTCAGCGAGACCTCGAGAGACGGCGGGAGAACCGCCAGTCGGACCCATCAGGAGTCGGCCCGGGGGAGTCGGCCGAACCCTCCCCCGGGGTCCACGCGCCATTAATCGAGAAGAGATGGGGAGTGGCCATAGTGATCGCCCGCCAGGCGGCAGGGCTGTTGCCACGACCCCATGACCAAGCTTTCATCATCAGGAGCACGGCTACAGTAATCAGCAGCCGGCAAGACCCGCCCGCGGCGGACGCGGCCTGTCGGCTCCACACCAGACCAGTCGGTGGGACCCACCAGTCGGCGGGCCCCAGCAGTCGGCAGAGAAGTCGGAGGTCGGAGGCACTGACGGCTGGGCCCGCGCCCAGTCGGATTACCACTGTACCCCTGGGGGGTAGGCCTATATAAACCCCCAGGGCACCCATGCAAAGGGTTGGATCCCAGTAGTTCTATACCATACCAGATAGAAGGAGAGAGCTAGCCTTGCCCTCTCCTGCCACCAGACACAGCTCAAGGAGCAACCATGTAAACACTTGACCATAGTGATCATGCGGAGACCTCGCAGAGTAGCAGTAGGGGTATTATCTCCCCGGAGAGCCCTGAAGCTGGGTAAGATTCGCCGGCGTGCATGCCTTTGCCTCATCCCATTTCCAGGCACCAGCGACGTTCTACTCGCCCCCACCATGATAAGCCATCCGCTGGCATATGTCGCACCAAACCCCTGACACCCTGAGATGAAATCGAGAGGGAACGAGTGGGGGCACGTGATACCTAAGGCGGATTCAAAATTTTGAACCGGTGATCATAGCATCCGCAAATCATATATAAAGGGTATTCAATGTTCATTTCATTTTTGAACATACAATATACTCCCTCCTATCCTTTCTAGTTTACATATAAGTTTTATGTGTAGTCAAAGTATATCTACTTTGATCAAAAAGGTATCAACATTCAACAACGCCAATCAATATTGTTAGATTCGTACGTACTCCTAGATTTGTACTCGAGATGGTTTCCAATTTGACTACTGACAAGATTAATAGTACATGAGATGTATAATGTGACAATTATATCATTGGAAACTCCTTTCACATACGAATTTGACCATATGCTTTGTGTAAGTTGCATGTCATATATTATTACTCTAACATTTGTTCAAAGTTAGCATCGAAAAACGCATTAGACCCTGTATGCTTTGTGTAAGTTGCATGTCATATAGGAGTATTATTACTCTAACATTTGTGTAAGATGCATGTCATATATTATTACTCTAACATTTGGTCAAAGTAGTATAGTGGAAGTGGATCCTCTGACGTACGTATCCCTGCCTTACCCTCCCTTTAGGTCACTTACTAGCGGACCCCATGCTTGCTAGGCCCCGCATGTCAGTTACTCAATGGGTACGGCCACGTCAGGGGATCCTCATCCGTAGTATACTCCCTCTGTTTTTATTTACTCCGCATAAAACGGAGGGAGTGGTGGTATAATAAATGACGCGGGCGGGGGAGGGGGAGGGACGTCAGTTTTCTCTCAACTGCGGTCTCACAAGCGAGCGAAAACGCAAGACAAAGCGCGTTCCATTCGGTGAGCGACATGGAAGGTCTAGCGTGCCGGGCTGCAACGCGAACGCGACAAGAGCAATGTACAGTCAAAACCGATTGATCGGTCGTCACCGGAACCACTATTCACACCAGAACCTTCACTGCTCGGCCTACGCCAGCCACTGCCCTAAAACCACACCGAATCTCCAGCCCATTCCCCCACCTTTCGATCCCCTAGCCCGCATCAAGCGTCCCCTAGTTCGCCGGAAAGCCATGGTGCACCGCAAGATCACTTACTACAAGATGCTGACGCCGGAGCGCCGCACAGAAATCGCGGTGGCGGTCAGCGCCACAGACCTCTGTTCCCAAGCTCGCTTTGCGGCAGGACAATCCCCGAGTTCTCTAGAGCCAAGCTACAAGGAGGAGGAAGCCGATCCAATGTTCATGGCGGAGGTTGCGGCGCAAAAGGCCCCCGATGGGTATGAGACGATGGACGTCGACTTCGTGCCGGCGTCCGAGTCCCCCATGGTGCAGGCCGGCCAGCGGTTCAACATGGCGATACTAAAGGAGGACCGAGAGGCAGAGGCTCAACTCGACGCGGAGCGCGCGCATGCCGCTGCCATCGAGGCTCTCCTGCAGGCGGAACCGGATGTCGTGGATGTGAACCGGGCGGCGGAGGCTCAACTTGAGGCGGAGCGCGCGGATGCCGCTGCCATCGAGGCCCTCCTGTAGGCGGAACCGAACGTCCTGGACTTGAACCGGGCGGCAGAGGCTCGACTCGACGCAGAGCAAGCGGATGCCACTCTCATCGACGCCCTCCTGCAGGTGGAACCGGACGTCCTGGACTTGAACCGGGCGGCGGAGGCTCGACTCGACGCGGAGCGCGCGGATGCCGCTGCCATCGAGGCCCTCCTGCAGGCGGAACCGGACGTCCTCGACTTGAACCAGGTTGTGCTCTCTTCCGTGCAGAGCACCCGCACGCTCCGCTTGAACGAGTAGTTGGAGGCCGAGGACAACCACGGTGCGGAGACACACGTCGGCAGCGACGGCTGGTTCGCGCCGGCAGCCAAAGACGACGAGGTCGTCTCTTTCCGCGAGCAGTGATAGTTTTTCTTTATGTTGTTGTTTTTATGGATCTTTTGCTGTGTAAAAACATATATTTGTTATGCAAGTCGCCTGACTTGGGTCAGTCTACCATTTCAGGCAGTTGGATGAATATCCTACATCTCCTAACCCTCCTTTCCTTCTTCCTCACCTCTTCTTCTTCCCCAACAGACCACCGCACGGGCCGTACGGATACTCCTCAACATGCGGTTGGATAAACATACTCTATGAACAAAAATTATGTGTCAGCGATAGGATGGCTGAGTTTGGTGTGTTCCCATGCGACAGCACGTGTCAGTGAGGGTGCGTTCCCTTGCTTGGGTTTGCGGCGTGCAGGAGCGACCGTGTGAGGGTGCGGTGTGACCGCGGCGTGCAGGAGCGGCCGTGTGAGGGTGCGGTGTGACCGCGATAGCCGTGCGCAAGTGTACCTCCTTCTCATTTTGAAAACTTTAGGCAAGCTTGGAAAAAATGTGTGGCGAAGTTTGGCAATGCAAGGCCTAGACCCAAACAGGATAAGTACGTACGTACTAGGAGTACTAGTGTTAAAAAAGAAAGGCTGGGTTTTCCTTCGCGGGATTTAATCGATACAAATCCTCGTTTCACGTGTCAATTAATGCGTATTTTTTTCTCCAAAGACCAAAGAGCTAACCATCTCACTCCTCATCGCTTGATTAATGCAGCGCCATGCAAACCAACCTTCTCACTTCCCATGCATGCAGGGGATATTAATGTCCTTGGTTGCTAACCCCATCAATTTTGCCTCAATTAGTGTTAGTGGCCCTTTGCAAATTGTAATTTTGATATACTGGCCTTGTGTACAAAAAAATGGAGGTAGTAACTATATTTGACTTCCTTCCCCATTGCGGTGACGTTGACGATATTTTTTTTGGTGGTTTGGCGAAGTGCGTTCGACGGAGAACACCATTGAGGGAGACCACGGTAAGTCGTTCGCAAGTGCCTCCTGCAAGCCGAGACAACCGCCTTATTTGCATCCAGGAAGTCCTTTACTAGTACTACTATAACTAATGTGGTGAGATGGCTTCTCGAAGAAGATGATGGAGAAGCGGAGTCAGCAAAGAGTGAATGATGGTTGCTTCGTCCGTGCTTTTGTGATTTGACGCCTCACTGCTTTGTGATTTGTGATAGAAGGGACAGGGGAGTAGACTCTGTGCTCTATACTGTACTACATGCATCCAAGCATGGGAGAAAGAGGAGAGACATTGCATTTTTCTATTCCTTCAATCAACCAATCAGGGAGCTTCGGTTCCATCTTTTTGGCTTTGGCAACACCGTCCACAATGGTTCCCACGATGCCAAAAGCTATTTTCACATTTGGCTACACATTATGGATGCCCTTAACCGTACCACTTGGTTTTGCTCCTGTGTGCTATCTATACAAATCTCAATTATATTGATCTAAAAAATTATAGAATCGAGATTAGTAAAAAGGAGGTGATTTTGCCGCGCGGATGGCGGGGGAGGTTTCTTATTTTCGGAGGACATTGTCCTGGCGGTTTGCTAACATGCGATCCCACGTGTCAGTGCTTTACCAAGCCGATCCGCGTCCCACATGAGGCAGAACAACAGTAGAAGCAACACGTGGTTAAGTTGAAGAAGATGAGGGAGAAGCGGATTCAGCAACGAGTGAAATGATGGTTGCTTCATCCCTCCAACTTAACTGCGGGAAAGGTGCAGCTTTGTGATTTGATGCCTCATTGCTCATTACTACGCCGGCGCCATGACTGGGGTGCTTCACCCCGGCTGCTCTGCACTGTATTCCGGTATGGCACATGGACCCGGTAGCTTGATGTCCCACATGTCGGCGAAAGGGACTAGAAGATTTATGAAAGCGGGCGCTCCACTCTTACGACGGAGGAGTAGACGACACGACGGCCCAGTGAACTGTCACTTGTACTGTATAGTACTATAGTTTTGCTGTTTTACACGATCCATCGATACAAACCCGATTAAACAGGAAAGGGCGGGATTTTTCCCGCGCGGTAGATGATACTGGCCATACATTTCAAAGGCAATTTTAATGTATGCAAACTGAATAATTATAAGTAACAATATGATATCTAGTAAAACTAAAAACACATATGATTTATTGTGTTAGAGTGTAGTAGTAGTGTTGTATTGCATAGTTGTTAGATGTAACATGCGAGAACGTGTAGAGATGTAGTTTTGGAGAGCCTACAGAGAGAAAAGCGTAATACGGTCACCGAACTTCAGAATAAGCTGATAACGGTCACTATATACATTTTGCGGTGATTATACGGTCACTTGCTCACAGCTCAGCATCAGATTGCACTCTGTTGACCGGCCAAATAGTCTGCGTGGCGCCATGTTGACTAGTTAAATTGACCATGTTCGTTGTGGGTCCCACCTGTCAGTTCACATAGGCAAAAGGTTAGATAAACACAAATTTACGCAGGCGCGACAAGGCTCCAACCCATGCGCGGGAATCACCTGGTTGTGTATGTGTCTGTCAGGGCCTGATGTGTGCACATGCATGTGTAGGTTGAGCACTTGAGCGTGAGAGTGTGTGTTGGTCGTGTGGTGTACTGGTGTGTGCATGCATGCGTGCGTGCCTGCGTGTGAGTGTTGTGTGTGTGCGTGTGTGGCTGCGTGTGTACGTGTGAGTGTTGCATGCGTGCGTGGGTGCATGTGTTTGTGTGTGTTGCGTGTATGCAGTTCGTGTGCATGTGTGCGTGTGTGTATAATCACCACATCAGCTCATGTGTGTTAAAACATACGGCTCAGCATACCAATACAAGGCCACTTTGTCCGCTGTGCCCGCGGTCATGACTTCGAACCACCGTCCAAATATTTTTTTGTCGTTTGTTTTCATTCTTACTAGCAAGATTCCCGTGCGTTGCATGTAACATCAAGATGCATTTGTATGATTTGTTTATCTTGTGAGAGAAAAGGATGAACGAGGGAAGGCCTTATTTGCAAATGTGGAGAGGTGTGTGGGTACCTTTTTGCAAAATTGCCATAGTTTCTTTCCTATCCGTCAGATATAAATCGGACGGCCTATATTGCAGGATGGCAGGCACACCATCATCACCAACTCTATTTTTTATAAGAGTGTAATTTATGTATTTTATAAGAGTGTAAATGTAGAGTAGATACAAGTCGACAGGTGGGCACGACGGTAGTGAGATAATGTGATGCAACACTAGAGGTACCACATGGAGCATTTAACTGGTCAACTAGTCATGTCATGAGAAAATACAGAGTTGTACGGTGAGCCCGTGACTGCATAATAACCACTAAACATAAATGGTGACCGTAATGAGTGGATTTTGATGTCCAATGTATGTATCGTGATTTCGCTTCAAATACAATGATCGTCATTGCATATATCGCGAGAGAAAGATGAAACATGCTTGAATTTTCTGGGGGCTTACTTTTAGAGGACCTGGACATAGTTTTGTGTGCATACGTGAAAGGGGCGTACAGGGGGGTATGCGATGGAGAGAGATGCTCTTCATTTCTCTTTATTATGACTAACTTTGTATATAGTATAAAAATATACAAATTCATAGTGCGGAATAAATATCATTGTTGGCACCATGCAATGCAAATTAGCGTTCGTACTCCTCCATATAACTTTGTAATGTTGTATATATGTAGAAACTCTAAAATAATTTTTTGGCCACACTTTATTCAAAAGGAATGTTGTATGCGAAATAAACGTGAAGAGAGGGCTTTTTAGAACAATGAGGTACGTGATGTAACATGTGTGAATGTGTAGTTGATGCATTTGGCGGGGCCTAGAGAGGTATGTGTGTGTATTACGTATTCGAGAGAGGCATGGATAGAGGGGCCGACGGGGGGGGCGTGGGAGAGATAGCACGAGAAATGAGAGTGGTCTAGAGAGAGAGACGAATATGACGTCACGACAAGAGATTCCATTCCCTTGAGTGTGTATATGCAAGGGGGGAATAGAGGCACCAGGAGAAATTTTCTGTGTGTGTGGTGTTTGTGTTGGTATGTGTGGGTGTGAGAAGATAATGAGACGTGGGGGCAGAGGGTGTGTCACTGTGTGAAGTCCGGTGGGTCGAGGTGAGGCCCTTCGTTCTGTTCCGTCCTGCGCCACATTGGTCGGTCCGTGATGCATTTAGGAAGACCCATGGATGACTAGTCGTACAAGACAAAGATAGCAGAATTGTGAAGGACTTTGTGTCCACTAACAAAGCCAGCTAGGATTTGCAACCCTAGGTTCTCGGACTAAGGTAACCCCTTTATCTCTGATATTAGTATTCATCCAACCTAACTTTAAGGGGCATCCTATAGAATGCTCTGCTAGAATCATACTCGTCGATTAGGAAGAGAGGTGTGAGACAATGCGTGAGAGATAGGCGTAAAGATAATGTGCGTACATGAGACACATAGGCAGGTCCATGTATATAGAAAGGGTCGATGAGGATTGTGCGTGTGTATGTTTGCGAGAGGAAGAGTGCTTGTGATAAAGGTTAGTGAAAACAGTTGTAAATGGTTACGAGAGGGAGGGAGGGTTATATCTAGAGCTTGTGTGTGAGAAAGACACCTCGGGAGAGAGTGTGTGAGCATGTGTGAGAGACCACCGATGGAGAGTGAAACTACACATAAAAGACTGCTCTACACATTGATTAAAGATATAAATTGTATCCAAATATTAGGATGGGATCATGATATTTGCAATTCGCGTAAGGAGCGGTCATTGATCCATCAGACATCTAGATTCTATCGAATTTGAGCATGTCTATGTTATTATTCGACACAATTGATCCACATAGTTAGTATTTTTGAACTCGACACAATGCATCACTTTAGCAATCGAATATAAACGTGAGTATAGTTCATGTTGTGTGTGTAAAGCACATTATACATACGAAAGTTACACAATGGACATTATAAATAGCTACTACCTATGAACTAGCATACATTTGAATTCAACTTAAGGTGGTTTAAAAAAATCGAATTCAACATGAAGTCCATTCAATTATATGAATTTGATATCATGGCATTTGTAAACCGCACCTAAATTATGGGGCACCAATCTTTGCTCTGATTTTGTACATAATAGCATATGTAGTCGTGTACAAAATAGATTCAAATTTAGCTCCTCCATTCCAAAATAATCGTAGTTATAGGATTTTCAAGTGTCAAAATTTCAAAAAGAAGCGGATAATTTAATGAGGTTTTCAAACATACAAGTTCAAATATAACGTTGTATATTTAGGTTAATCCTCATAGTTCAAGAGTACTCTAAACATGAATGCTTGTGTTTCAAAATTTCGAATGAAGCGCCAAAAGAGCCTCTACTCACCCAAAACCGCGTGAGACCAATGTTTGGTAGTACAAGGAAATTACTTTTCTAATAACTCTGACCCGTGAAACCTACCGGCCCGACGTCCAAAGGTCTAAGCCGGGGTAGGTTTGTAGCTTCATCTAGACGCCACGCAACCGCATCCGAAAAACATTCATACACAATGGTCGCCTAAACACACATGCGCGCGGCCAAAATCGCTCCCGCCCACTATTTGGGACACCTGGGATTACCATCCTACCCCCGACCCGTAGTAGGTCCAAAATTTAAGAGGGGGCAAAGTTTGTACTTTCCCCAAATTTCAGACAAGCGCGTCCCATTTTTGTTCAAAAAAGCAAAAAACAAGCGCGTCACAGACCGAAACATGTTTCCCCCCCACCCGTCCGATTCCCCATTCGTACTCCGTGGGCGCCAAAACAACCTCTCCACCAGCCGCGAAACCCCGGCGTCCTCCATCCGCCACCCCATCCCACCCATCAACCGCCGCCCTCCTCCATCACGCCGGAGCCGATACCCCGATGTCGTCGTCCACCGCAACCTCAACCACAACGCCCTCCACGGCTAGTAGTTGAAGCCGAGGCCGAGCCGTCCGTACCCGAGCCAGTTCAACCACGCCGTCCTGCGCCTCACCGCTGCCGCTCCAACTTCGCCACCCTCCACCGCACCGGAGTTGTTCCTGCTACGCCGTCCTTCTCCGCCTCGGATCTGCTTCTCCTCCGCCGACATACGGCTACGGCAACACAGTCAACAATTTGGCCATGGGTTTGTCCAAGCCTGCACCCTCCAGAACATCGGTTTCCCCAATAAAAAGAAGAAAATCGGCGCGACTTGTGGAGGTGACCACACCGGCAATCAAAAAAGGTACTCCTTTTCCCTTATTCATGCAAATCTTATGTCTCTTCTTGCACGGTATTCATCCCATAGAAGACACTAGTTGACCGCTTCTTCTTGATACTAGATGTTCCTAGTAACTCGCGATGCACAAGGTTTCTCCTCATATACTATTTCACCTTAGCTAGAGGTTTGTCGCCCCCTGAATTTCAATTTCTGGCCACTTGATTCCCAATTAACAGAAGCATTCCCCGGCGTAACAGGCGCTGGTACGCCTATTACGCCGGGGAAGTAGCGCCTTGGTGTTTATCTTAGGGGCGTGTGCGGCCTAGAGCTACTGGCGCCCGATCTGGAGGTCGGCCGGGATTAAAGGGATGGCCTAGGGCGCTGCCAAGCACGGCGGTGGTGTGAGGTCGATGGGAGGGCGGGGCGGTGGAGGCAGGGGTCTGGGCCGGTGGTCGCTGGCGGTTCGAGAAAGATCGTCAACAATGACTGGCGGGAGGTAGAAGAAGGCCATCTGCCCGTTCCTTATAGATCGGATGGTTCATTAAAAAAATCGACTGACCTATTTATTTTCAGTCGACTGTTATCTTAGATATGACCACATGTGGTGGTGTGCTGGAGGAGTACCTGCATTTCCTATGCTCATGTATTACAAAATCATACAGAGTAGAATCTAATTTTGTTTTCCATGCAATGTTGTAGAGCTATCATATGTCTCCTGTCATTTATTTTTCAGCCACTTGATATCTGCTACTTTTACAGTGCACTAGTTCTGCACACACTTCACCCTTACTCTCACTGTTGTGTTTTTATGCAAGGGTACTTCAGACTCTGCTGCCATGAGAGAAGCCAAAAAGAAAAGAGAGAAGTCGCTCCAGTTTGGTGTGCGGGTAGGCAAGACACGTTTCAGCGCTATAATGGGTGCAGTGCCAGCAGATGGAGACGGTAAACGTAGCTCTGGAGTTGATGACCTCGCTCGCAATGAACCACCATCCCAGGTGCTTGCTTTAACTTCATGGTGTCATATGTGGTTGCATGTTCCATATGGTGTCTAGCTTGTATTCGAAAGGCCGAGGTCGGTAAGATAAGGAAAGATATTTTTTACATGAACCACCATCCCGTGAGCACCAGAAGACAAATAGCTAATCAGGGCACTGGCCGAGCCAGTGACAAGCCCAGCAAAGATAGGCATCACATGGAAGCCAACTAAAAAGCTGCGATGGTGGCGAAGCAGCCCGCCTCCCACCAGGCTCTCAGGTCCTAGATGATCATGCTCACCACTCCAGCCGGATGTCTAGCTTGTATTGCTTCCAATTTGGTTAAATTGCATCTGCTTAGCTTACACATTATACCTTTGAATATGACATGCCTTTCTGTTTTTGGTACATACTAGTACATCTGTGTATTAACCATGTTCTTACATCAAACTAATATTCTTGTGTATCCCTCATCAATCACTTATGACGAGGCAGGCAGGCAAGGGGACTACTCCTCATTTGAAGAATGCAGCGTCAGCCTCCCGACATGATTCTCAAGAAACAGAAATGCTAGATGAATATAGTGAACGTAGCTCTGTAGTTAATTACAACATTTCCCCTACACTAGCATCGCAGGTGCTTGCTCTAACTTGGCAGCGTGATATGTGGTTGCATGTTGCATATGGTGTCTAGATTGTAATTTTTCCAATCTGGTTAAACTGCATGTGCTAGTCTGCTTAGCTTATACATTATACCTGTTAATGTGACACGCCTTCCTGTATTTAGTACATAGTACATCTGTCTATTAAGCATGTCCTTACATAAAACTATTGTTTTTTTGTATCCCGCATCAATCAACATGATGAGACACCTTTAGTATATGCAGTGCGATATTAGTTGCATATTTCATATGATTTATAGCATGCGCTGCTTCTAATTTGTTGAAATTCCATTTATGATGGGACGCTTTTAACTTGGCAGAGTCATATTGGTTGCATCTTTCATGTGGTGTCTAGCTTGCATTGCTTCTTATTTGCTGGAATGGTTTCTGCTTAGTTTACACAAACAGTTGTGAACATGCCATGCCGTCCTGTTTTTCGTACATATTCCATCCTGGTATCACGTGTTTGCCTTACATCAAAGTAGTGATTGTCAGTATCATGCATGAATGAGTTCTGAAGAGAGAATTTTATTGCTTTTTCTTGTCGGTTTTACTTGACAATTCAAAATCAATAAAGCGGAAGGAAGTTAGCAAGGAAACGGATAAAGGTGCTCCTTCCGAACGGAGGGCCTCTACAGTTTCTACTCCTCCACACCCCCAAGATGATTTCCAAGACAACACATGCATAGACACTCAACAAAGCTGTGTTTATGATGAGCACGTCTCCCCTAGTGCAGCACCAGCGGTGCCCCCTCTAACTTGGCATTGTTATATGTGGTTGCATGTTATGTGTGATGTCTAGCTTGTATTGCTTCTAATTTTGTTGAATTCCATCTGCTTACTTTACACATTATACTTGAATAAGACACGTGTTCCTGTTTCTAGAACATACAATATCTGTCTATCACACCATGTTCTTACATCAAATTACTACTATTGTGTAACCTGCAACAATCACTTATCATAAGACACGTTTGACTTCGGAGTGTGATATAGGTTACATCTCACATTCTTTTCTAGCTTGTATTACTAAACTATTGAAATGGCACTTATGACGAGACAGTTTTAACTTGGTAGAGTGATATTCGTTGCATCTTTCATATGGTGTTTAGCTTTCATTGCTTCTAATTTGTTGAAATGCCTTCTCCTTAGTTTACACATCATAAGCTGTGAATATGCAATGCTGTGAATATGCAATGGCACTAATGACGAGAGACCTCCAACATGGTAATGTGATGTTGTTTGCATCTTGCATATGATTTATTTCTTGTACTGCTTCACATTTGTTTAAACGACATTTATGATGAGACACTGTTAACTTGGCAGAGCGATATTTGTAGCATCTTTCATATGGTGTCTACCTTCCATTGCATTGCATCTAATTTGGTGAAATGTCTTCTTCTTAGTTTACACATCATAGTTCTGGTTATCTCTTCCGTCCTGTTTTTCATACATATTACATCCTCCTATCATGTGGTTGTCTAACATCAAAGTTCAGTCCATCTGCATCACGCATCAATTTGTTCTGAAGAACTAAATTTTTATTCGTTTTTCTTGTCGGCTTGACTTAACATGGCACAGAGAAAGAGGAAGAAACACAGAATGGCAGGGAATGAGAAGCGGATGAATCCTGCAGATTCTGTTGGTACTGATGGTGCAATAGAAGGTCAAAGTCCAGCAGAAAATTCGACAAACACGGCATCCCATGCTACACGAGTTGCAAAAAAAGACAAACAGAAACAAATAGCTGCCACCAAACAAGCAGAGACAGCCCTAGTTCTTGCAACACCTACCACAGTACTACCAGCTGCATGACGTACTCGTGCGTCAACTGAGCTAGCAGCACGTTGCCAAGCTCCCTTGCCACCTGACACTACTTCCCAAGCACTCTTGACACAAGACGAGTTGGCAATATCAGATGAACCTTGTGAGCTTCAATAGCAAGAAGGTAGTTGCTGGAGTCAAGTTACAGTTGCATGCTTCTTTATATGCGGTCTCACAGTTTGATGTACACTAAAACTTCCTATGTTTGTTGTTGGACTAGCACCTAGGCATAAGAGGAAACAAACATCAGGGATAATGCTCGATAGGTTAACTAAATCTAGAGGAGGAAGAATGGAGATCTGTTTTGAGGCAGGTTTAAAAAGGCCACGTGATGCTACAGAGTCAGCTAAGTTAGTATCAGAGGCAGCGGTTGCTGTTAGATGTCATGTATGTATCCTCCCAACATGGATTCAATACAGGAATGACAAAGACGAAAGCCAGTTCAACATCTTCCTCGACCATTTATCTGTAAGTATGGTTATGTATGGAAACTAGTAATATCGTCTTGCACTGTCCAATACTTTCTAGGTTGCTGATAATGAGACTCCCATAATTTTCAACAGATGCAGTTCAAGTTGGATAGCCAAGATGATGCAACCAGACAAGCTTGCACCCATGTTTTCAAGTCTTCTCTGCGACAGTATTGGTATAACTTGAGGAAAACTCACTTTGAAGGCAAGGCTAACAGTGAACTTGCCCAAACATCTCTAGTGGAAAATATATCTGATGAAGACTGGAGAGGCCTCGTTAAACACTGGTCTGATCCGAAGTATCAGGTACATTATATATATGTCATCAGATCACATGTTGAAGTCCTATTTACGCACGTGCCACACAAATCTATCTTCTTTTAGGTGAACTGTTCAAAGAATAAGGCCAACCGTACGAAAGTGAAATTCCAACAGACGACAAGATCTCGTAGCTATATTGCACACTGCAAGGCTCTTGTAATTAGCTGTTATTTCACTCTTTTCGCTGTACCATATTATCAGATCTATATTGACTTGTTCCAAATGCAGAGGAAAGCCCGCAAGGACCAAAAAGTACCTGAACCAAATGTTGTGGAAATCTTCAAGGACTGTCACACTAGCAAGAAGAAGGGCATAACTACACCATTGAAAGCCGTCGTTGTAAGTCCTTAATCCTCATGCCTTTGAACTACTACTTACTCTGATTGTGCCTTGAACTGCATGGTTTGTAGCCAATGTCTATTACTCTTTTCAATTTTATACACAATTGTCTTAGCGTATCATTGCACCTTACAAGGTTTAAAAGAGAGGAGTGATGTTCCTTTGATCTTGACCCGTAATCTAGTTCTGTGCTGGACTTGCCCACACAACGTTACAATTGCATGTTTGTCTGTTCTCAGTTGTTTTGTGATATGAATGATGTCATACTATGCTTACCGTATCATAAACTTCCTCTCTTTATCCTTAGCCCTCAATACAATGTGAAGAAATAGACAATACATTAGCGATGGTACATGGTCATATGTTTGGAACCTGGTTTTATTATGTACTTTGCAATAAAATACAACTAATATTTTACATGGGTTCACCAGAAAATGTTTTGTATATAGACCAAAGCTATTTTGTTTGGTTTTGCTGCCTCCTTAATATCTCCTGTTCTGGTACTACTAATGTAAAACCTCAACTTTTCAGTGAGCTATGGAAAAAATGGTGGAACTGCCACCTTCACCTTCTGAAGGTGCGAGGCAACTATAACCGCAATGTCAGCTCTTGCTGCAGTGGGTCAGTACCTGTCCACTAACAGTGCCAAAAGCACGTTCCTGCGTAATACTGGGTTGGTTGTTAAGGCAATATCGTCCAAACTGCCTCATGATCAAGATATGCAAGCTCAAAGCAATGTTGTATCTGCGCTCCAGACACAAGTCCATTCCCTAACAGATACCCTTCGTGAAACAAGGAGAAACATTGATCAATGTCGTCAAGATATGCATGGTTTTGAAACCAGGCTATCAGACATTTGCTATGTTGTTCAGGAGCCTAGGGGAAATGAAGGCGAGGGTTATGGTTCTCCATCAGACAATACAGCATGAAAACATAACAGTCGGGTCAAATGAAATGAGCTTCTGAACTTCTGGTGGTGCATTTATCTGCTAGACTGTTAAGTTTTATGCCAACCTTCCTTTTGTTATATAGTTGTAATTTGTTTTGCTGCGATACAAAATTTATTCTTAACATGCAGCCACCGCCTGAAGAAAACAGCAAGCCATTTTTGTATAGTGTAGGGTGTTCCCTATATTTGCACTGGTGGTGATCTTTGATGCCGAGTGGATGTAATCTGTGCAATCGCCTTAATAGCCTAGCGTTAGTTTTGGCCTTATTTATTTGCTAGTCTTCTTTTTCCCTGGTTTGCTAGTGGTCGCAACTACCATGGGCCATATACGGGCCGTAGGATCCATGGGTCTCCTACGGGCCGTCGATAAATAGGCCTGTAATCAGTGGGCCTCGGGCCGTCGGATAAATGGGTCTACATGGGCCATAATCGGGCGTAATTGGTATCGGCCCAGCATGGTAACAGGCCGTTAACAGGCCGTAGGACAGCAAAGGCTTAATTCTGTCACAGGCATAACGGGTCATTAATGGGCCAGAATATATGATGGGCTGGAAACGGCACAACGGGTTAACAGGCCAGAAACGGGCCGACTCTTGCCATGGGCCGAATTTGGCCCATTAGGGTAACAAGCCAGTAAGGGCTGACTCTTGCCATGGGCTGGATTTGGCCCATTAGTGGAACAGGCCAGTAATGGGCCGACTCTTTCCATGGGCCGAATTTGGCCCATTAGGGGAACAAGCCAGTAATGGGCCAGAAGTAATCGAGGACCGAAAAGGAGCCCAAGAACGTATGGGCCGTTAATAGACCGAAAGCTAACACGGGCTAGAAACGGCCCATGTAAATCACGGGCCGTTAACGGGTATAAAGAAAATTACTGTTCATTATGGGCTAGAGTCACCGTGGGCCTTTACATGGGCCGGCCTATTATGGCACACGAAAATCTTGTGGGCCTTTACCTGGGCCGGCCCATTATGGCCCGCAAAATCTTGTGGGCCTTTATCTGGGCCAGCCCATTATGGTACGCAAAATCTCGTGGGCCTTTAGCTGGGCCGACCCATTATGGTCCGCAAAATCTTGTGGGCCTTTAGTTGGGCTGGCCCATTTAAACTTGTTGGGCCGTGCCACGTGTCGATGTATCATAGGCGCCTTCTGTCTAGTGAGTGGATGACATCTGTCCCGACGATGAGCCGACACGTGTTTCCTCTAGCCAATGATGATTTTACACGTGGAAAATCCCCATTGGTTGGGGCTGTTAACGGGTTATCAGATCCAAAACCCGACCCGATAGCTTAACGTCGTTCCGTTACGGTGGATGCCATGTGTCGGTCACGCCCTTGACGAAAGCACTTCTGTGACACACGATTTATCGTCATGGAAGTGGACACTTCCGTGATGATAATTTTGGTAATGTCATGGAACACTTCTACGACAGCACAGGTATGACTATCTTGATTCTGTCATAAATTTGTCATGGATGTACATGCATGACAAAAAAGCGACGTACTGTGACAAACATGTATCATCATGGAAGTGTATTTTTTCGTAGTGTTAGAGGGGCGGGTTACATGTGGAGTCCTATTAGGATTAGGACTAGTCTACCTTCTAATACAAACCAGATACTAGTCCAGGTCTTAACTCCTTGTAAGACAAATATTCCTCACGCCTTTCCTCTTAAACCGGCCCACCATAACATGAGCCGGCCTTCTGGGCCTTGGGCCTTGTCATCCCTCTGTCCCGCCCGCCGGGTTACCAGTGAATCATAATGTTCAGTCAGGTTGCATGTAAAGTGTATAGTCAGTGTGGGTCGCCGGTGAATCGCCAAGTCCAGCCAAGTTATACTTCCAGCCGGGTTACGGCGCGGGGTATATCCCCGACATATACCGTTATGCGGTTTGACCGATAAAGATCTTCGTAGAATATGTAGGAGCCAATATGAGCATCCAGGTTCCGCTATTGGTTATTGACCGGAGACGAGTCTCGGTCATGTCTACATAGTTCTCGAACTCGTAGGGTGTGCACGCTGAAAGTTCGGTGATGATCGGTAATATGAGTTTATGTGTTTGGATAGACCGAAGGTAGTTCGGAGTCCCGGATATGATCACGGACATGACGAGGAGTCTCGAAATGGTCGAGACATAAATATCGATATATTGGAAGCCTATATTTGGACATCAGAATAGTTCCGGGTGAAATCACGATTTTACCGGAGTACCAGGAGGTTACCGGAACCCTCTGGTAAAGGTATGGGCCTTATTGGGCCTTAGTGGAGAGAGAGAGAGAGAGAGAGAGGAGACCAGGGCAGGCCACGCGCCCCCTCTCCCTCTGGTCCGAATTGGACTAGCAGGGGGCGGCGCCCCCTTTCCTTCCTCCCTCTCTCCCACTTCCTTCTCTCCTAGTCCAACTAGGAAAGGAGGGGGAATCCTACTCCCGGTGGGAGTAGGACTCCTCCTGGCGCGCCTTGCTAGGGCCGGCCGGCCTCCCCCTTTCTCCTTTATATACGGGGGCAGGGGGCACCCCAAGACACACAAGTTGATCAGTTGATCTTTTAGCCGTGTGCGGTGCCCCCCTCCACCATAATCGACCTCGGTCATATCGTAGCGGTGCTTAGGCGAAGCCCTGCGTCGGTAGCATCATCATCACCGTCATCACGCTGTCGTGCTGACGGAACTCTCCCTCCAAGCTCTACTAGATCGGAGTTCGTGGGACGTCACCGAGCTGAACATGTGCTGAAGTCGGAGGTGCCGTACATTCTGTACTTGGATCGGCCGGATCGTGAAGACGTATGACTACATCAACCGCATTCTCATAACGCTTCCGCTTACGGTCTACGAGGGTACGTGGACGAAACTCTCCCCTCTCGTTGCTATGCACCACCATGATCTTGCGTGTGCATAGGAAAAAATTTAAATTACTACGTTCCCCAACAGTAGCCACCTTAAATAAACCCTTAGTTCATAATAATACTCACAACTGTCATGAATCACTCAAACCAATCCACGTCTACGAGCATAGCAAAGTAGAATAAGCCAACGTAGAAGTAACTCCCAGGGTTTGAATGAAAAGGGCAATAGGTACTACCTCAACATCTACTTCCCAAAACCCACAAGTTAAGCAGATCCTACTCATGCAATGTTTGAGGGTTGGAACTAATGCAGAAAAACTTGGTAATAAGGGATATGATCAAAGTGTTACTTACCTTGCTAATGACCTGAAAACCCTAGTGACTCGTAGTAGCACGCTTCGCACTCCGGAAACTCTATCGTAAACAAACAATAACATACATAATCACTCAAGAAATAGATGCAAGGGTAAAACTCGAATGAAAAGACCCAAATCGAAGGTACAAGTGAAGAGCTTTGATATGCAAAAAGAATCAATCGAATCAGAGTTACGAAACTCAAACTGCGGTCAAAACAAATTTGAATTCAAATCTGCTTGCAACCAAATTTTAAATTTGTCAAAACCATGTTCAAGTTGGTTAACTAGAAAGAGAGGTTCGAGACGAAGATTTTGGTGTTAGTTTCATTGGATTTGGACAAACGGTTAAGGAGTTGCAGGCGTTTGAAGATCAACGGCTAATCTGCAATAAAAATAATCACGGATAGGTCCCTGGCTGAAAATAAAATAAAAAGAAAAGACTAACGAACGAACGTTCGCTAGCAGAGACGAATGAACGAACGCGTTCACGAAATCCCCAGCTCTCTCCTTGGGTCCTTGAGTTGCTTAAGATTTCTAGGATCACAACCAAAATGCAAAAAAAATATGATATGCATATGATGACCTATAAATAACATCCAAATTGAAAATTTGGGATGTTACATAGGGTTTCTGAAATATTTGGGTATTTATAGAGCAAAAAGGCTGTGCGGGAGGCCACCGAGGTGGGCACAACCCACCTGGGCACGCCTGGGGGCCCAGGCGCGCCCTGGTGGGTTGTGTCCCCCTCGGGGCCCCCCTAGGTGTTTCTCTGGCCCATCTGGTGTCTTCTGGTCCAAAAAAATCGACAAAAAGTTTCGCTGCATTTGGACTCCGCTTGATACTGATTTCCTGTGATGTAAAAAACAAGCAGAAAACAACAACTCACACTAGGCACTATGTCAATAGGTTAGTCCCAAAATATAATATAAAATGATTGTAAAACATCCAAGAATGATAATATAACAGCATGGAACAATAAAAAATTTATAGATACATTGGAGACATATCAGGATCCCCAAGCTTAATCCTGCTCGTCCTTGAGTAGGTAAATGATAAAAACAGATTTTTTGATGTGGAATGCTGCCTAACATGTTCATCACATATTCTTTCCTTTGTAGCATGGACAATTTGACTTTTATATGGTTCAAAACAATAGTCTAGTTTTGACATGAGGACTTTAATACTCAAGCATATCAACAAACAACCATGTCTTTCAAAATATCAATGCTAAAGCAAGTTATCCCTAGCCCATTATGCTCAATCATTGATCCATTCATGAAACGCACTCGCATATTAGCTACACCCAATGCTCAAGTACGATCATAGTGCCCCTTAGTTGGTGCTTTATAAGAGAATATGGAGACTCAATTTAAAATAAAAATTGCATAAAGTAAATAAAAGGCCCTTCACAGAGGGAAGTGGGGATTTGTAGAGGTGCTAGAGCTCAAAGCAAAAAAAGATAGAGATAAAACATTTTGGGCGGCATGCTTTTCCTGTCAACGAAAACGATCGAGTAGTTCCAAATACTTTCCATGCTAGATATATCATAGGCGGTTCCCTAATAGAAAATAAAGTTTATTCTTTTTTCCACCATACTTTCACATTCCACGGCTAACCGAATCCACGGGTGCCTTCCATACCAACACTTTCCAAGGAATTTATTATTTGACAACATAAAGTAAATTCATTTTTCATTTCGAGACTGGGCATCCCTAATACCTTTGTTGTATTCCCGTGCAATTACAAATGAATTAACACTCATCTTGAGAATAACACATCTAGCATGGAAATATATCAGCACCCCCAACCATTTCATGAGCGGTACGAGCACACAAAAGAGAAATTTATTTTGAAAATTAGAGATGGCACATACAAATTTGCTTAGAATGGCAAACGAATACCACATATAGGTAGGTATAGTGGACTCAAGTGGAAAAAGTGGTTTAAGGATCTTGGATGCACAAGTAGTGATCATACTTAGTGCAAATGAAGGCTAGCAAAAGATTGATAAGCATCCAACCAAGAAACAGAAAATCTCATAGGCGAGCATTAAGCATAACTAACACCGAATAATGCACCACAAGTAGGATGTAATTTCATTGCACAACTATTGACTTTCATGCTTGCATAGGGAATCACAAACCTTAACACCAATATTCTTACTAAAGCATAATTATTCATCAACATGACTCACATATCACTATCATCATATCTCAAAACTATTACAAAGAATCAAGTTTATTTTGTCCAATGATCTTCATGAAAGTTTTTATTATATCCTCCTTGGATATCTATCACTTTGGAACTAGTTTCATATGTTTCTTTTAATAAGCTCAAACAAATATAAGTGAAGAACATGAGCATCATATTTCTTTCTCTCAAATTAATCTAAGTGAATCATGAGATAATTTCTTCAAAAATACTAAAGCACACCGTGCTCAAAAAGAATAAGTGAAGCACTAGAGCAATTCCATAGCTCAAAAAGATTTAAGTGAAGCATAGAGAGCAATTCTAACAAGTCATGGCATAATTTTGGCTCTTTCAAATAGGTGTTTCCAGCAAGGATTCATGACTAAAAATAAAAGGCAAAACAAGAAAAGACTCATATCATACAAGACGCTCCAAGAAAAACTCATAATATGTGGCGAATAAAAATATAGCTTCAAGTAAAATATCGATGGTTGTTAGAAGAACGAGGAGATGCCACTCGGGGGCATCCCCAAGCTTAGTTGCTTGATACTTCTTGAATATTATCTTGGGGCGCCTCAGTCATCCCCAAGCTTAGCCTTTTGCTAATCCTTATTCCTTGATCCATCGCGATCTCACCCAAAACTTGAAAACTTCGATCACACAAAACTCAACAAAACTTCATGAGATCCGTTAGTATAAGAAAGCAAATCACTACTTTAAGTGTTGTTGCAAACCCATTCATATTTTGTTATGGTATTATATCCACTGTATTTTAACTTTTCCATGGCAAAAACTCTTCGAAGGAAACCATAGAATCATCAAAACAAGGACATAACACAACGAAAACAGAATCTATCAAAAACAGAACAGTCTGTAGCAATCTGGATATTTCAAAAACTTCTATAACTCCAAAAATTCTAACTAATTAGGAATACGTGAGAAATTTATACATTAATCTTCTTCAAAAAGAATCAGTATTTTATCGCGCTTCTGTTAAAAATGAAAATTATTTTCCTAGGCGCAAAAGTTTCTATTTTTCAGCAAGATCAAATTAACTATCACCCAACATGATCCCAAAGGCTTTGCTTGGCACAAACACTAATTAAAACACACAAAAAAACAATAATGACAGTAGCATAATTGTGCAAACACTCAGGGACAGAAAGAAAAAGACAAAAATAAATTTTATTCATTGGGTTTCCTCCCAACAAGCGCTATCGTTTTACACCCCTAGCTAGGCATAATGCGAAGGATTTAAGTATTGTCATCTTTGTTTCTAGATCCATATGACGCCCTCATGATTGATTCATAAGGTGGCTTAATTCTAGTTCTAGGGAAGTGTTCCATACCCTTCCTTAGTGCAAATTGAAATTTAATATTGCCTTCTTTCATATCAATCACGGCACCAATAATACATAAAAACGGTCTACCAAGAATAATTGGACAAGATGGATTGCAATCAATATCAAGAACAATAAAATCTATGGGCACATAATTCCTATTTGCAAGAATAAGAACATCATTAATTTTTCCCATAGGTTTTTTAATAGTAGAATCCGCCAAGTGAAAATTTAAAGAACACTCTTCAATATCGATAAGAACGAGCACATCACATAAATATTTCGGAATTGCAGAAACACTAGCACCCAAGTCACATAAAGCAAAACACTCATAATTTTTAATCTTGACTTTGATGGTAGGTTCCCAATCATCATGCAATTTTCTAGGAATTGAAATCACTAATTCCAACTTTTCTTCCAAAGCTTTGATCATAGCATCAACAATATGTTTAGTAAAAGCTTTATTTTGTTCATAGGCATGGGGTGAATTTATCATGGATTGCAACAAATAAATACAATCAATCAAAGAGCAACTATCATAACTAAAGTCTTTGTAATCCAAAAGAGTGGGCACATCACTAGTTAAAGTTTTGACCTCTTCAAACCCACTTTTATCAATTTTCTCAACAAGATTTTCACCCTCTGAATTATCGGGACACTTTCTAGCTAAAGTTGACTCTTCTTTAGTCCCTTTATTACCAATATTAATCTTACTAAACAAGGAATCAATAGAGGAAACACCAATAATTTTAAGATCTTCATCACTTTTATGAAAGCAATCACTAGAAAATGCTTTTTCTAAAAATTCTCTTCTAGCTCTAAGCATAGCGGTTATTTTCTTACTTTCATCCATAGAAACATAAAGAGCCTTAATTGATTCCCCAACATTAGGCACAAAAATTTTCATCTTGAGATTTTCTACATCATGAGAAATTCTATAAATATTTCTAGACATATCATCAATCTTATTCAACTTTTCTTCTATTGTAGTATTGAAAACTTTTTGAGTATTGATCAATTCTTTAATATTATTCTCAAGATCAAAGGTGTTACTATTATTATTATAAAATGGATTACCATAGGAATTACCATAATTATTAGAGTAATTACTAGGAAAAGGCCTAGGATTAAAATTACCTCTATAAGCATTGTTATTGAAATTGTTTCGCGAGATAAAATTCACATCTATGGCATCACTATTTTGCTGAATCAAAGGAGAAAAAGGCACATCATTAAAATCAATAGGAGCACTTTTATTAGCAACCAATTTCATAAGAGCATCAACTTTTTCACTCAAAGAAGAAATTTCTTCAACCAAATTAACTTTTTTACTACTAGGAGCTCTTTCGGTATGCCATTGTGAATAATTTGCCATAATATCATCAAGAAATTTGGTGGCTTCACCCAAAGTAATTTCCATAAAAGTACCATCCGCGACGGAGTCCAAAATATTACGAGAAACAAAATTCAACCCCTCATAAAAATTTTGTGTGATCATCCAAAGATTTAATCCATGGGTTGGGTAATTCCTTAGCATTAATTTCATCCTTTCCCAAGATTGTGCAACATGCTCATGTTCAAGTTGCTTGAAATTCATGATTTGGGTTCTAAGGGAAATAATTTTCGTGGGCGGAAAATACTTAGTAATAAAGGCATCTTTACACTTATCCCAAGAATCAATACTATTGCGATGCAAAGAAGAAAACCAAATCTTTGCACAATCTCGCAAAGAAAACGGGAATAATTTCAACTTCACAATATCATTGTCCACATTTTTTCTTTTGCATATCGCATAATTCGACGAATGTGTTAAGATGGGACGTGACATCCTCATTAGGAGTACCGGAAAATTGATCTTTCATAACAAGATTCAGCAAAGCGGCATTAATATCACAAGGCTCCGCACTAGTGGTGGGAGGAGCAATCGGAGTGCTAACAAAATCATTGTTGTAGGTGTTGGAGAAATCACACAACTTTTTGTTCTCTTGAGTTATCGTGACTACGCAACAAGATTGCACTCAAAAATAGATCTAACAAGAAAACGGCGAACGAAATAGAGGGCGAATAAAACGGCAAATTTTGTGAAGTGGGGGAGAGGAAAACGAGAGGCAAATGGCAAATAATGTAAATTGCAAGGATATGAGATTTATGATTAGGAACCTGGTAGATGTTGGTGATGTCTCCCCGGCAACGGTGCCAGAAATTGGCAAGTTGATGGGAGATGTGAATCCTCCCCGGCAACCGCGCAAGAAATTCCTTTTGATGTGGCTTGAACTATGTCGGTATTTCCCCAAATAGGAAGGGATAATGCAGCACAGCTACGGTAGGTATTTCCTTCGGTGATGAGACTAAGGTTATTGAACCAGTAGGAGAACCATGCAACACCACGTAAACAACTCCTGCACACAAAGAACAAATACTTGCAACCCGATGTAAGAGAGGGGTTGTCAATCCCTCACGGGTAAAAAGATAGGTAAAATTGTAGTAGATTGGATAAATAGATCTCGCGGGAACGCAAGATAAAATAATAAATAAAAATTGCATCAAGGTATTTTTGTATTTTTGAATTAATAGATCTGAAAATAAAAGCAAATAAAAATAGATCATGAAGGAAAATATAATAAGGAAGAGACATGGGGGTCGTAGATTTCACTAGTGGCTTCTCTCAAGAAAAATAGCAACGGTGGGTAAACAAATTACTGTTGGGCAATTGATAGAACTTCAAATAATCATGACGATATCCAGGCGATGATCATTATATAGGCATCACGTCCAAGATTAGTAGACCGACTCCTGCCTACATCTACTACTATTACTCCACACATCGACCGCTATCCAGCATGCATCTAGTGTATTAATTTCATGGAGAAACGATTAATGCAATAAGAACGATGACACAAGATCTATTTATGTTGAAACAGACCCCATCTTGTTATCCTTAATGGCAGTGATACATACGTGTCGTTTCCCCTTCTGTCACTGGGATCAAGCACCGTAAGATCAAACCCATCACAAAGCACCTCTTCCCATGGCAAGAAAATCGATCTAGTTGGCCTAACTAAACCAAAGATTCAAAAAAGAAATACGAGGCTATAAGTAATCATGCATATAAGAGATCAAAGAACTCAAATAACTTTCATGGATAAAAACATAGATCTGATCATAAACTCAAAGTTCATCGGATCCCAACAAACACCGCAAAAAGAGTTACATCAAATAGATCTCCAAGAGACCATTGTATTGAGAATCAAGAGAGAGAGAGAGAGAGAGAGAGGAAGCCATCCAGCTACTAACTACGGACCCTTAGGTCTACAATGAACTACTCACACATCATTGGAGAGGCACCAATGAGGATGATGAACGCCTCCGTGATGGTGTCTAGATTGGATCTGGTGGTTTTGGAACTTCCGGCGGCTGGAATTGGTTTTCGTCGACTCCCCTAGGGTTTCTGGAATATTGGGGTATTTATAGAGCAAAGAGGCGGTGCGGGAGGCCACCGAGGTGGGCACAACCCACCTGGGGGCCCAAGCGCGCCCTGGTGGGTTGTGCCCCCTCGAGGCACCCCCAGATGCTTCTCTGGCCCATCTGGTGTCTTTTGGTCCAAAAAATCCACAAAAAGTTTCGCTGCATTTGAACTCCATTTGATATTGATTTCCTGCGATGTAAAAGAAAAGCAGAAATTAGCAACTGGCACTTGGCACTATGTCAATTGGTTAGTCACAACAAATGATATAAAATGATTGTAAAATATCCAAGAATGATAATATAACAGCATGGAACAATCAAAAATTATAGATACGTTGGAGACGTATCATTTTTCTTAATGATCTACTTGCTCAAGTGGTTAGTGATATTGCTCCAAAACCCTCAGCCACTTTCTCTATCCAAATATGACCAAACCCTAGTTCCCTACTCGGCCCCACCGAAACTGTTGGGGAACGCAATATTTCAAAAAATCCTATGATCACGCAAGATCTATCTAGGAGATGCATAGCAACAAGAGGGGAGAGTGTGTCCATGTACCCTCATAGACCGAAAGCGGAAGCGTTTAATAACACGGTTAATGTAGTCGAACGACTTCATGATCCAACCGATCCTAGCACCGAACGTATGGCACCTTCGTGTTCAGCACACGTTCAGCATGATGACGTCCCTCGATCTCTTGATCTAGTTGAGGACGAGGGAGAATTCTGTCAGCACGACGGTGTGTGATGATGATGATAAAGTTACCAGCGCAGGGCTTCACCTAAGCACTACGACGATATGACCGAGGTGTGTAACTGTGGAGGGGGACACCGCACACTGCTAAGAGAAGACTTGGTGTTCCTTTGGGGTGCCCCCTCCCACGTATATAAAGGAGGGGGGAAGAGGAGGCCGACCCAAGGGGGGCGCGCCAAAGGGGGGAGTCCTACTTGGACTCCCGGTCCAAGTAGGATTTTCCCCCCCTTCCTATTCCAACAAGGAGAAGGAGGGAAGGAGGAAGAGGGGAGAAGGAAAGAGGGGGGCGCCGCCCCCTCCTAGTGCAATTCAGACAAGCCATGGGGGGGGGGGGCGCCACCCCTTGAGGTCCTTCTCTCCTTTCGACTAAAGCCCATTAAGGCCCACTACTTCCCCGGGGGGTTCCAGTAAGCTCTCGGTACTCCGAAAAATATCTGAAACACTTTGGAACCATTTCGGTGTCCAAATATAACCTTCCAATATATCGATCTTTACCTCTAGAACATTTCAAGACACCTCGTCATGTCCGTGATCTCATACGGGACTCCGAACAAACTTCGGTCATCAAATCACATAACTCATAATACAAATCATCATCGAACGTTAAGCGTGCGGACCCTACGGGTTCGAGAATTATGTAGACATGACCGATACACATCTCCGGTGAATAACCAATAGCGGAACCTGGATGCTCATATTGGCTCATACATATTCTACGAAGATCTTTATCGGTCAAACCGCATAACAAGATACGTCATTCCCTTTGTCATCGGTATGTTACTTGCCCGAGATTCGATCATCGGTATCATCATACCTAGTTCAATCTCGTTACCGGCAAGTCTCTTTACTCGTTTCATAATGTATCATCCCGCAACTAACTCATTAGTCACATTGCTTGCGAGGCTTATAGTGATGTGCATTACTGAGAGGGCCCAGAGATATCTCTCCAATACACGGAGTGACAAATCCTAATCTTGATCTATGCCAACTCAACAAACGCCATTGGAGACACCTGTAGAGCATCTTTATAATCACCCATTTACGGTGTGACGTTTGATAGCACACAAGGTGTTCCTCCGGTATTCGGGAGTTGCATAATCTCATACTCAGAGGAACATGTATAAGTCATGAAGAAAGCAATATCAATAAAACTAAACGATCATTATGCTAAGCTAATGGATGGGTCTTATCCATCACATCATTCTCTAATGATGTGATCTCGTTCATCAAATGGCAAAACATGTCTATGGTTAGGAAACTTAACCATCTTTGATTAACGAGCTAATCAAGTAGAGGCATACTAGGGACACTCTGCTTGTCTATGTATTCACACATGTACTAAGTTTCCGGTTAATACAATTCTAGCATGAATAATAAACATTTATCATGATATAAGGAAATATAAATAACAACTTTATTATTGCCTCTAGGGCATATTTCCTTCAGAAACATCCCATCCAAAGCCACCAAGTTCATCTGAACTTAACCATTGCCAAAACCCTAATGATTCAGTCTCATTGATACCGATCTCGGTCCCACCGAGATGGCCTTGCCAGCACTCTGTAACTTGCTGCAATCACTCCGGTCTCACCGAGATGTTCTAATCGGTCCCATCGAGTTGGCTTGACCGATTCTCTGTTGCTTGTTGCTTCACTTTGGTCCCACCAAGATGATGCAATCGGCACCATCGAGATGAGGTTTTCCCTAAGCCCTTGCACGTTGGTCCCACCGAGGTTCCTAAAGTTCATATTTTTGCACAGATCGATGCCACCAAGATGGGTCAAAAGTGTGTAATGGTTGGATTTTGTGTGGAGGCTACATATACCCCTTGTCGGTGTCAAACCAGCGGATCTCGGGTAGGGGGTCCCGAACTGTGCGTCTAGGCCGGATGGTAACAGGAGGCAAGGGACACGAAGTTTTACCCAGGTTCGGGCCCTCTTGATGAAGGTAAAACCCTACGTCCTGCTTGATTAATATTGATGATATGGGTAGTACAAGAGTAGATCTACCACGAGATCGGAGAGGCTAAACCCTAGAAGCTAGCCTATGGTATGATTGTTGTTCTGTATGTTGTCCTACGGACTAAAACCCTCCGGTTTATATAGACACCAGAGAGGGTTAGGGTTACACAAAGTCGGTTACAATGGTAGGAGATCTGCATATCTGTATCGCCAAGCTTGCCTTCCACGCCAAGGAAAGTCCCTTCCGGACACGGGACGAAGTCTTCAATCTTGTATCTTCATAGTCCAAGAGTCCGGCTGAAGGTATAGTCCGACCATCCGGACAGCCCCTAATCCAGGACTCCCTCAGTAGCCCCTGAACCAGGCTTCAATGATGACAAGTCCGGTGCGCAGTTTTTCTTCGGCATTGCAAGGCGGGTTCCTCCTCCAAGTACTTCATAGAAGATTTTGAACACAAAGATAGTGTACGTCTCTGCAAAATAAGTTTCCACATATTGCCATAGAGAGAATAATATTTACACAAATCTAATCTACTGACGTATTCCGTGGTGCGACATCGCACCACAGCCAAGCCTTTATTCGAATCGTTTTATTATCCCACCTCAGCGCGTCATGCGAGGCGGTTTCCTTGGCACGTCTTGTTAAAGCAGAGATCGTGTCCCCTTATTCTGGGATTCTCATCAATACGGGCGTGGGTAACCCAACCGCTTCTAGGACTCCTAGACTATAGGCAAGTCCAAACGACCATGGAGAGGACGCTTGATATTCACCCTCTTTATAAAGGGACAAGGCTTTTATTTTTTCCCTCCCGTGCTCAATCGAATCCTTCCCCCACCTCAAGCTCAAACACCCAAGGTGCTCCGAACCTTCAATCATGTTCGGATCTAGCCTTCAAGGCCGATGGGCGCCTTCCTCCGTCATGGAAGAAGACATCAAAAAGTTGAGGGAGGCCAGATATCTGACCACCGAGGTTGTGCATCGGCTGCCTGCCCGAGGGCAGGCCGTCCCCTCCCCCAAACCCAACGAGAGCGTCGTGTTCGTCTCCCACTTCCTCCGACGTCTAGGCCTTGCTCTGGATCCTTTCGTCAGGGGTTTGATGTTTTATTACGGGCTAGACTTCCACGATCTAGCTCCGGACTCCTTTCTTCATATCACGACATTTATTGTTGTGTGTGGGGCCTTCCTCCGGGTTACCCTCACTTTGGCTTGTGGCTCAAGACCTTTGAAGTAAAGCCGAAGATGATTGAGGGGCAACATGCAGCGTGTGGAGGTGCCTCAATATGCAAGATGACGGGAGCTCTGTGGCCCAAAGGTTCCATTCCAGAGGTGTCTGAATTGTCGCAACATGAGTGGTTCTACATCAAGGCTCCTAGAAGTGCCAAGTGGGCGGCCGCCCCGGTTTTCCGCTCGGGCCCTCCACCACAACTGATGTCATGGATCAACAGAGGTCTGAGCTGGGGTCCATCCAAGGACGTACCTATACTGCAAAGCCGCATTTGAGATCTCTTCAATGGAGATTTTAGTTTGGTTGCGGTAATACAAGTTATGTTGGTTCGTCAAGTCCAGCCTTGCAAACGCCGGCCCCTTCGCTTGTGGGAGTTCAATCCCCAGGGACCGCGTGTCATCCAAAATTTCCTCGGCCTGACGCACGAGGAGATGTACAAGTCATTCTTCGGACCCGAGGTAGAGTGTCCGGAAATCGCCGAGGGCGTGGGCTTGAGCAGTAACCGCGCCGCCGAACAGGTAAGGAATCTTCTGGCCGAACATACTATCTCTCATTTTTTACGAAGTTATTTTTGAGAGTTTGCTTTTTGACCAGGACTGGCTAACAAAGGCGAAGTTGATTCGGTGTTCGGCCCCCCTCCTTGAGGGTTTGGACAATCCGATATTGGAAAAGATGCTCTAGGTCGCACCTTGCCCGGAGCCCTTGAAGGAAGATACGGGGAAGGATAATACAGGCGGATGCGGGCCCCCAACACTGCCCATTCTAACCGAGGGAGCGAGCGTCTCCATGAAGGAAGACGACCGGAGGAGGAAAAGGACTGCGCCCGGGGATTCGGACGCCGAAGCTTCCAAACGGGAGAAGAAGTCTCCCACAGGGTCCTACCTTGGGGGGTGCTTTTGCCGCACAAAGTCCGCGGGGGGATCAATTCTCCAGCGAGTCGTAAGTGACCCGAAATACTTTAATAGTACAGGTATGCCATCTTTTTCTTCTAGAAAATAACCACCTCATATATCTTTGCAGTTCGGGCCTTAGCCCCTCTCAAATGAGTTCGTCTTCGGGGGATCTTCTTCCAGAGATGATGGAGAGCGAAACGCCCCCTCCGGACTCCTCCGCTCCGGAAGCGGGCGACCCCGAAGTGTCGTCGCGGAGGGCCTCCCCGGGTCCGGTGAGGCCAGAAGATAATCCCATTGACCCCCGAAGCTCCCAGTGTCCGGCTCCCGAAGAGAGCGGAAAAAAGAGTCCGGCATCGTCTGGTGTGCGATCGGATGTTCTGAGGGAGTTGGTGGGGCGAGCGGCCATCTCAGATGAACACCGTGTGCTGATGAATACGGTGATGGAGAGAATCTTGTCCGCCGAAAGCGGATTGCATGAAGCTTTTATGAGTCTACTGACAGGCTTTGAGGTACGTAAAATAACATATGATAGTCCTGCACATGCTAGGTGTGCCCTGTGTAGATAGTAGCCCCTGAGACTCTGGTTGTCATCGGAAACGACGACGAACAGAGGATCATATTCCCAGGTAATAACCATACTGCCTCTATGTGCAGGTGATGGAAGCTCCGGTGGCTAGCCGGACTAGCGAGTTTGCCCATTTAAAACGGCAGTTGGATGCGGCAGACGTCGACATCAAGCTTGTTAACAAAAGGCTTGACGAGGCACAGGGTAAGTGTCATTATCTGGTAAACGCCACATAGTAAGAGCAGCATGATGCCAGTATCTTTAATATGTTGTGACTGCAGATGGAGCTGCCACTGTTGAAGCCTTGCGGGAAGAACTTGCCCGAGCCAAGGAACAAGCGAGGTTTAGTAATGCGGCTGCTTTGAAGGCGGCCGAAGAGTTGAAAACCGAGACGGCCGCGCATGGCGAGAGCCGAGATAAGATGGCCAAGATGGCCATAGAATTAAAAGCCGCCGCCGACCGTTGCCGGGTTCTTGAAAAGGAAAACCTAGCGAAGGCATCGGACCTTGAGAAGGCTGCTGCGACAAGAAAAGACATCCGCTCTGGTATGAGGGCGAAGAAGGAGGAGCTGCAGGAAGCCGGGGATATTGTAGCTGGGAAATCATTTATGTTGCGGAGGAAGTTCAGAGATCCACGGTATGCCTCTTTGGATCGGCTGTGGAGTTCGGAGGATGTGTATATGGATTTGGCGGCGAGCACTGTCGATGCGGCCAAGTACTTCCAGGGTCAGACGGACCGTGAAGTGGACCAGCTGTTTTGGACACAATTCCATTCTCCCGAGCGTCCGCTTTCATTGACTGACCAATAAGCCGAATGGGACGAACTGAATAGGTTGTCCGGACTCGCCATGAGGTCTGTTGTGGATCAGCTATGGTCGGAAAGGCCAAAACCGAATAGCTATTTCAGCTTGGTGCAGCAGCTCCTTGACGTGGTGCCGCGCATTAATGCGATGAAGAGGTCGGCGTGCATAGAGGCTCACGGATGGCCTTTGCCCGTGTTAAAGCATACTGGGCGGAGATGGATGCTACCACTGTTGCAGCGCGGGATTCGGCCATAGGTCGAATGGCTGCTGAGCACTACTTTGAAGAAGTTCTTGAGGGTGCTCGTTTGATAGAGACCCATTGCTCAAAAAATATTATGTTTGAGTGATATGTAATCTCATTGTAAGCGAAATGCTTTTATAAATTTTTATGAGGCTATTTTTATACTTTTGCCTGAAAGTAATATGATGCCTCCTGGGCAGCTGTTTATGTATACATGTGTATAACCTGAAAGATTGCAGCCGTCGGCTTCAACCCCCACGCATATAATGCGGGGGTGCTCGCAAAAAACACGCATTTACACTTAACCCAATGTCTTGGTCCTATTAAGGAGGTGATAGTGGAGCGAGCGAGGCAACCGGACTATAATGCTTTAGCACTTTCACTTAGCCATAGGAGTTTGACAGTTGGGCTACTAGATAGCCCCTGGTGGCTCCGCACTCTCCCGATCCCGGGGTGCGTACATGCCTGGCCGGAAAACGGCCCTTCATTAACCTCCTATAAAAGCCGGCATGACCCAGAAAACTTCTTATACCTTTGATGCCCTTGGGACACGTCATCTTTTCAATAGCATCAACTTCAGCTTTATCAACTTCAATACCTCTTTCAGAAATTTTGTGTCCCAAGACAATACCTTCATTAACCATAAAGTGGCATTTCTCCCAATTCAGAACAAGATTAGTTTCTTCACATCTCTGCAAAACTCGATCAAGGTTGCTTAAGCAATCATCAAAAGAGGATCCATAAATGGAGAAATCGTCCATGAAAACCTCACATATCTTTTCACAAAAGTTAAAGAATATAGCCATCATGCATCTTTGAAAGGTAGCAGGTGCATTACATAAACCAAAAGGCATACGTCTATAAGCATAAGTACCGAAAGGGCAAGTAAAAGTGGTCTTTGATTGATCATCAGCTGACACAGATATTTGAGAGAAGCCAGAGTAACCATCTAGAAAGCAAAAATGTGTATGTTTGGATAATCTTTCTAGCATTTGATCAATAAAAGGAAAAGGGTAATGATCTTTTTTAGTGGCCTTATTTAATTTGTGGAAATCAATTACCATCCTATAACATGTAATAATTCTTTGGGGATCAATTCATATTTACCATTAGGAACAACAGTAATACCTCCCTTCTTAGGGACACAATGGACAGGACTTACTCACTGACTATCAGCAACGGGATAAATTATACCTGCCTCAAGGAGCTTTAATATTTCCTTTCTTACCACTTCTTTCATCTTAGGATTCAGCCGTTGTTGGTGATTAATAACTGGTTTGGTGTATTCCTCCAAATTTATTTTGTGTTGACATAGAGTGGGACTAATGCCCTTAAGATCGTCTAGAGTATATCCAATAGCAGCACGATGCTTCTTCAGAGTTTTCAATAATTTCTCTTCCTCCTTCTTTGAAAGGTTAGCACTAATAATAACATGATATATTTTCTTTTCATCAAGATAAGCATATTTAAGAGTATCAGGTAATGGTTTAAGCTCAAACACGGGATCACCCTTGGCTGGAGGAGGATGCCCTAGGATTTCAACATGCAAGTTGTGTTTCAGAATAGGTCCCTGTTTAAAGATTATTTCATCTATTTCCCTTCTTTCATTCATGAACATATCATTTTCATGGTCTAGAAAATATTGTTCTAAAGGATCAGTAGGAGGCACACAGCAATAGAAGCAAGACCAATAATTTCATCTTTACTAGGCAATTCTTTATCATGGGGTTGTCTACGAAATTTAGCAAAATTAAACTCATGAGACATATCCCCTAAACTAACAGAAACAGTATCCTTATTGCAGTCTATCTTAGCATTGACATTATTCAAGAAGGGTCTTCCAAATATAATGGGGCACAAACTATCTTGTGGGGAACCAAGAACAAGAAAATCAGCAGGATATTTAACCTTCCCACACAAGACTTCAACATCTCTAACAATCCCAACTGGTGAAATAGTATCTCTATTAGCAAGTTTAATGGTAACATCAATATCTTCTATCTCAACTGGTGCAATATCATGCATAATTTCTTTGTATAAGGAAATAGGTATTGCACTAGCACTAGCACCCATATCACATAAGCCATGATAACAATGATCTCCTACTTTAACAGAAATAACAGGCATGCCTACGACAAGTCTATGTTTATCTTTAGCACCGGGTTTAGCAATTCTAGTAGTCTCATCACAAAAGTAAATAATCTGCCCATCAATATTATCGACCAAGAGATCTTTAACCGTAGCAACATTAGGTTCAACTTTAACTTGCTCAGGGGGTTTAGGTGTCTTAATATTACTTTTGTTGACCACAGTTGAAGCTTTAGCATGATTCTTTATTCTAACAGGAAAATGTGGTTTCTCAACATAAGCAGTAGGAACAATAGGATCACTATAAGTGATAGTCTTTTATTCAACTTTAATAGGTGCAACTACTTTTACTTCAATGGGAGAATTATATTTAAACCACTTCTCCTTAGGGAGATCAACATGAGTAGCAAAGGATTCATAGAAAGAAGCTACTATCTCAGAGCCAAGTCCATATTTAGTGCTAAATTTATGGAAAACATTGGTATCCATAAAAGATTTAACACAATCAAACTTATGTGTTATACCTGACTCCTTACCTTCATCGAGATCCCAATCTTCATAGTTGCGTTTAATTCTCTCCAATAAATTCCATTTGTATTCAATAGTCTTCATCATAAAGGAACCAGTACAAGAGGTATCGAGCATGGAGTGATTGTTGTCAAAAAGCCGAGCATAAAATTTTGAATAATCATTTCTCTTGAGAGATCATGATTGGGCATGAATATAACATTGACTTAAGCCTACCCCAAGCTTGAGTGATGATTTCTCCTTCGCGAGGCCAAAAAAAAATATATATATATATAATTACGATAATGATGAACAAGATGCATAGGACAAAACTTCTGATGAAATTCCAATTTCAACCATTTATAGTCCCATGATCCCATATCATCACATAGCCTATACCATGTCAATGCATCTCCCTTCAAAGATAAAGGGAAGACCTTATTCTTGATAACATCATCGGGCATACCTGCATGCTTAAATAATCCACAAAGGATGCAATGTTCCATCTCCTGCAAAAGGATTAGCTAGCAGTTTCTCTATCATACCCGAAGGAATTTCGAAGTAAACATTTTCATTTTCAGTAGGTCCAGTAGGTTGAGGAGTAACTAAT
This sequence comes from Triticum dicoccoides, assembly GCF_002162155.2. Taxonomy (NCBI): domain Eukaryota; kingdom Viridiplantae; phylum Streptophyta; class Magnoliopsida; order Poales; family Poaceae; genus Triticum; species Triticum dicoccoides. The sequence goes on along the minus strand of NC_041390.1, from coordinate 407,776,035 downwards.
TGTGGTTAAGGACGAGGTGAAGATACCCCTAACAAACCCCTCAAAGGATTACTTTCCATAGTAACAAGTGAAAGTAAATTTTAGCACACTATATAAATTTTTCCTTACCAAATTCCACCTACCAAAAGCGCTTCACTCCCCGGCAACGGCGCCAGAAAAGAGTATTGATGACCCACAAGTATAGGGGATCTATCGTAGTCCTTTCGATAAGTAAGAGTGTCGAACCCAACGAGGAGCAGAAGGAAATGATAAGCGGTTTTCAGCAAGGTATTCTCTGCAAGCACTGAAATTATCGGTAACAGATAGTTTTGTGATAAGGTAATTGGTAACGAGTAGCAAGTAATAAAAGTAAATAAGGTGTAGCTAGATGGCCCAATCCTTTTTGTAGCAAAGGACAAGCCTGGACAAACTCTTATATGAAGGAAAGCACTCTCGAGGACACATGGGAATTATCGTCAAGCTAGTTTTCATCACGATCATATGATTCGCGTTCGGTACTTTGATAGTCTGATATGTGGGTGGACCGGTGCTTGGGTACTGCCCTTACTTGGACAAGCATCCCACTTATGATTAACCCCTATTGCAAGCATCAGCAACTACAACAGAAGTATTGAGGTAAACCTAACCATAGCATGGAACATATGGATCCAAATCAGCCCCTTACGAAGCAACGCATAAACTAGGGTTTAAGCTTCTATCACTCTAGCAACCCATCATCTACTTATTACTTCCCAATGCCTCCCTCTAAGCCCAAACAATGGTGAAGTGTCATGTAGTCGATGTTCACATGACACCACTAGAGGGATGCCAACATACATCTCATCAAAATATCGAACGAATACCAAATTCACATGACTACTAATAGTAAGACTTCTCCCATGTCCTCAGGAACAAACGTAAATACTCATAAAACATATTCATGTTCATAATCAGAGGGGTATTAATATGCATAATGGATCTGAACATATGATCTTCCACCAAGTAAACCAACTAGCATCAACTACAAGGAGTAATCAACACTACTAGCAACCCACAGGTACCAATCTGAGGTTTGGATACAAACATTGGATACAAGAGATGAACCAGGGTTTGATATGAGATGGTTCTGGTGAAGATGTTGATGGAGATTGACCCCCTCCCGATGAGAGGATCATTGGTGATGACGATGGTGATGATTTCCCCCTCCCAGAGGGAAGTTTCTCTGACAAAATAGCTCCGCCAGAGCCTTAGATTGGTTCCGGCAAGGTTCCACCTCGTGGCGGTGGAGTCTTGTCCTGAAAGCTTTCTTATGATTTTTTCCTCGATGAAAGACTCCATATAGCCGAAGATGGGCATCGGAGGGCCACCAGGGGGCCCACGAGGCAGGGGGCGCGTCCAGGGGGGTTGGGCGTGCCCCCACCCTCGTGGCCAGGGTGTGGCCCCCCTCTGGAACTTCTTGCACCCATTATTTTTTATATATTCTGGAAATACCTTCCGTGAAGTTTCATGACTTTTGGAGGTGTGCAGAATAGGTCTCTAATATTTGCTCCTTTTCTAGCCCAGAATCCCAGCTGCCGGCATTCTCCCTCTTTGTGTAAACCTTGTAAAATAAGAGAGAATAGGCATAAGTATTGTGACATCACGTGTAATAACAGCCCATAATGCAATAAATATCGATATAAAAACATGATGCAAAATGGACATATCAGGTGCCGCCGGACCTTCCTGGAGGGCGTCGGGGCTACCCTTCCTCTCTCCTCGCCATGTACCAGGGGAAACCCTTGGCAGCAGCGTCATCATCATCGTGTCCCTTCTTGGAGGTGTTGTTGGGTACCAGCACTTCGGAGTCTCGGAGCTTGGTGGGCGATCTTCGGTGGACGCAGCGGTCACGAGGCTTCGCCGTTTTTGTCGATCCACCATTATCGGCATTTGTTTCTTTTATTTTTTTCTCTTTCCTTTCTTTTGGGTGTGTTTGTGTTGCTTCCGCCCCAACCCTTATCATTGGTTGTATCGGATGGT
>NC_041390.1:407757785-407773622 GCF_002162155.2 Triticum dicoccoides | reverse complement strand
CGACGAAAATTTTCATATTTCGGTGGGGTTCGAACTCTTTTAATCACGAAATTTTGAGTCGTGTTAAAAATAATTTTTAAAAAATTATATCAAAATAAAATTCAAAAAACAATTCTCCGCAAAAAAATGAATGAAATTTAAAATCTTAACTAGCAAGATGGCCGTGCGTTGCAAGGAACATGAAGATGCATTTGTATGAGTAGTTTATCTTGTGGGAGAAAAGACGATCTTTTAATGTAATTTTTTTTGAATATTTACTGCGGGGTAAAACCCCACAGCCCATTTTATTAGAAAAAGAAAAGGTCCAGCAAAATACAAAGCACTGAGAAAGTGCCAAAACAAAAGGAGACCTACCTACAACTTACCTAGAGCTAGAAGACCCAAGTTCAACTGAAGTTATCCTAAATTTACAAAAGGGCATTAACCCAAGCTAACAATTGAGTTCTAAGACTACTGTTAAGTCTGTGAGACAGAAGAAGAATATCATGTACAAAATTGCACCTCCAGGTGGCAAAACGAGCCTGCTCTCCCCTGAAGATCCTCCCATTCCTGAGAATCCAAATATTCCATGCTGAAGTGAGCATCACCTCAAAGAATTTTTTTTGACTAAAACTTGATCTGGCATGGGCAACACACTCCTGGGTATTATACCCCTGGGACCAGTCAATCTGGAGGTAGTTCCACACTCTTGAGCTGAAATTGCACTGGAAGAACAAATGAGATTTGTCCTCATGGACATAAGCATTACATATAACACAAAGATTATCCTCAGCTTGGGACCTCCAGTGTCTTGGAACCAGCATGTCTTTGGTGTTGAGTCTATCAAAGAACAATAACCAACCAAAAACTTTAATCTTCATGGTGCATCTGCTCTTCCATAACCATTTGCAGGGCATAATAGTGGGCATATGGGAGTGCATGATGGTATAGAACCCTTTGGCCGAAAAGGACCCAGATTTGGAAGGCCACACCCACTGGTCAGGAATTAGAGGATCTCTTTGCAAGTTTAGCAGCCAACCTTCTAGAATTGTTAACTCTGCAGCAGCTTCTTGTGAGATGGGTAGGTAAAACATGGAAAAAAGGTCCTGGGTCTGAAGCACATCCCTGACTGAGACCTTGTCATCAATCACAAAAGAGAACAGTCTAGGAAGCCTCCTTACCAAGGGAAAGGAAGAACCAGCCACATGCCATGCATCATTCCAGAACAAAGAAGTGTCCCCCATGTTAATATGAACAGAAGCAATGGCCCTGTAAGCATCGTTCAGCTTGAAGACATCCCTCCACCAGAAAGAGCCAGTCAATACAGTTGCCTGAGGGACAATGTTGTCATAATAGGAATCCCATATTAAAGAGACCCAAGGAACATCATGCTTATTGAAGAATTTATGCAGATGTTTCATGAGCAGTCCCTGATTCTGGATATTGAGATTGAGAATACCTAGACCACCCTTATCTTTAGGTCTGCAAACCAGATCCCAAGCTGCTAGAGATTGTTTAGGTGTATCTGTATTCCCTCTCCAAAGACACTGCCTGAAGATCCTATCCAACTGCTTAATGATGCCAAGAGGTATATGCAAGGTGCAAAGGAAATAGATTGGCATGGAAGTTAATACTGAAGTCAACAGCTGCAACCTAGAGCCCTGGTTTAGCATGGCAGAACTAGCAGATAGCCTTCTTTCAATATTATCCACAAGGGGGAGGAGATCCACAATTCTGGCTCTGGTGGTACCAAGGGGTAGACCAAGATAAGTGAAAGGGAGTTCTCCTAACTTACAACCCATAAGAGTAGCCAACCTGAGAGCCTCCTGATTAGATATATTCAAAGGTATCATAGAGGACTTGGCAAAATTCACCTTGAGACCAGTAGACTGCTGGAACATAGCCAACATATTCTTAAGAGCCACCAGTTGCTCATCCACAGCTGGCAAGATGATGATTGTGTCATCTGCATACTGGATAATTGGGTAGTTAGGATCATGGGATGGGATTGGGAGTGTCAGAGACCCTTGAGCCATCATTTGTTTGACCACAGACTGCAACAGATCAGCAGCAATAACAAAAAGGAGGGGTGACAAAGGATCACCCTGGCTGACCCCACACTTACATTTAAATTGCTTCCCTGGAATGCCATTAAGTAATACCGAAGATGTCCCAGATGACAAAATCTCTCTAACCCAAGCAATCCACTTGCTATCAAAACCTTTATGATGAAGGACTTGTAAAATTACCTCATGTTCCACTGTATCAAAAGCCTTGGCAAAGTCCAGCTTCAGGATTATGATTGGTCGCTTTGACTGCTTGCATTGTTGTATATACTCAAATGCCCATGCAAGGCAATCCTGAATGGACCTACTTTTCAAAAATCCATACTGGTTCTTATGAATACATTGCAAAATTACTTTCTGTAATCTGTTTGCCAACAGTTTGGTGAGGAACTTCAGACAGGTGTTTGTAAGGGAAATGGGCCTGAAATCATCAGGCCCTTGAGGAGAAATCATCTTAGGAATGAGGGTGATGAGAGAGCCATTGATGTTCTCCATAGATATCTGTCCATCATAAAAAGCCTGTATGAGGTGCAAAAAATCCTGCTCGATGATAGGCCAGCATTTCTTGATAAACATGCCATTAAAGCCATCCGGTCCAGGTGCTCTGTCAGCGGGTAGCTCCGCTAAAACCTTGTTTATTTCCTCCTGTGAGAAGGGAGCAGAGAGTACTTCAAGCCCTTCCACTGGTTGGATCAACTGTGGGAGATCATATCCCATGTTAATGCCCTAAGCATGACCCATCCTATTCTTAAAGGAGGACCACAAAATTCCAGCCATTTGTGTATGATCAGAGACTGGATCATTCCCATCAACCCTAAGACTAGCGATTGCATTTTTCCTCAATCTTTCTGAAGCCATTGCATGAAAGAACTTTGAATTCTCCTCCCCCACCTTGATATATCTGATTGTACACCGCTGTTTCCAATAAATGTAATGGATACGCAGCAAGTTCTCATGGTGCAACTTGACTATCTTTCTGAAGTTAAACTCCGGAGTTGTGAGTGGCCTCCATTCCTCAAGCCCATCAAAATGCAGGATGATCTTGGCACAATTCAAAGTCAGCCTTTTAATGTGGGAGATGCTTTTGCTCCACACTTTGAGGTCCATTCGCAGTTGTTTGAACTTTCGGGAGATAATTGCAGCCGCAGACAGATCAGAAAAAACCGGCGCCTCCCAAGACCTCTTAACACACTCCATAAAACCTAGCATGTCAACCCAGTAATTCTCAAAACGAAAAACCCTGGCTTTTGGAATGGTGGTGTCAATGGAAACCACACATGGCACATGGTCAGACGAAGTTTTCGCTAACGAAAGTACTACAGTATTTGGATAAATGGAAATCCAAGCTGAAGTTGTGAAGAACCAATCAAGTTGCTCGAGCAGAGGGTTTTCCTGCATATTTGACCATGTGTAACTTCTCCCTTTCAAGGGCAACTCTAAGAGACACAAATGACCAATGATCTCATTAAAAAGGAAGATGTCGTTAACATTTCCCCCCGGCAGGTTTCTATTATCCATGGACCTTATAAAATTGAAATCCCCTAGGAGAAGCCAGTGTTCAGTAGGAGGGATAGTCAGATGGTAAAGCCAATGAACAAAATCATCGCGAAGAGGCCCATCACAAGGCCCATAAACGGACACTAGGGTCCAGGTCTCAGCATTGTGCACCGAAGTAAAAGAGACCACAACACCGAATCACTGAATCTCAATGAGTGTGCCATGAAGACATCAGAATTCCAGATGACAAGAATACCACCAGATGCACCAACTGAGGGAGCAAAAGCAAAACGATCAAACCGCCGCGGGCAGAAGGTTCTAATCGTCCTAATATCAAACTCCTCGCATTTGGTTTCCTGAAGGCACACAATTGAGCACTGACTCTCTTCAATTTTTGATTGAACATCTCTCTGTCTGTCCGTAGAATTGAGACCACGGACATTCCAGCACAAAACACGCCAGTTACGATATGATGTACTAGCCATTAAAAACTATATAGTGGGGATAATCCAGCCCACTGCTTAACAGTGCAGCTCCAATAACCACAAGGTTCAAAACATCCATACACGATAAACCCATAAACTGCCGGCAGTGCTTGGATATAAAAAAATAGAAAAGAGATAATCGTGGGCCACAAAATGCAAAGTCAAATAGGCCCACAATAGACCACCACCACATCATAGAGAAGTACTGATAATCACTCATCATTGGAAACTGCATCTTCATCAGACTTCTTAGAGGGAGCCATAAGCTTCTCCTCTGTCAGATCAACAGCTGGGATGCCTAGAGCATGGCCAACCGCCTGCATAACCGGAATTGGGGTTTCCGGTGGCAAATGAGCCTGCTCCGTGGGCTCCTCTTCAGATGTCTTCAGCTTCTTCCCTCGTGGTCTCCTCTTGGGTGATGGTTTAACCAAGATTGCATAGATAGGTTTGAGCCCTGAAGATTTAGCGCAGCTCCTAGTCACTCTCCTCGTGGAGAAATCTGGAGTAGCAGCAATAGGCGCGACACAGCAAGCACGCTTCCCCCCATGTTGCCTCTTCCCAAGCACAGATTCTGCAGGTGGTTTAGTGGCTGAGAACAAAAAATCAGAGTCTGCAATCCTGCTGCCTTGAGATGAAACTGCGTTAGGTAGACTTGGAGTGAGCAAGGATGAATCAGCATTCGATATTTCCTGAATAATGACCGAAGATCTACTTGCTGGCATAGGCGGCCCTTGAAGGAGGAGGGACATCCGCTTCTCTTGATCAGGCTGCAACTGGCCCAGAGAAATAACTGACAGCGGCAAGAAAAATCCTGGTAGAGCAGATGGTACCTTCTTGATGAGGAAATTTGGCAGAAGGGACGAAAACGATCTTGCCCAGATCATCTCGGGTGGCAGGACAGGGCCATACACAATTCTGACAATTCCTAGATGAATTGGATCGATTGGCATAACTGGGTGGGGCTGCTGCACTTCCTCCATATCCACTGCATCATCATCAGAGTCCAAAGATGGGTGGAGGACCATAGAGTTCTGATCTTGGACTTGCTCATTCACTTGAGCCTGTTGCTGCGGCTCCTCAGGCTGTTCCCAAGCACCCCAGCCATCGCCTGCTCTGTGTGTCCTCCATTGATATTTCCATCAAAAGGTTGCGGATGATTGTGGGGCACTGCATTCCAGCCCAGAGCAGGGTAAGGTGGCATCGCCCAAAAAGGTTGCGGTGGATTTACCCCTGGCATGGGATGGGGATTTCCATCCAGCGGCATTGGGTCCTCATCCGCAGGTATAATTGCCTCTGCAAACTCCCCAGTTAAAATATAACAGCCAGCAGTCCAAGAAACTACAGCCCCTCCCCAAGTTGTAAAGTCTCTGAAGACGACCGAGCATGGGACGAGGGCATTGTCAGGGAAAGAGCATCTGACCACAGACCGGACCTTGCGACGATCAGTGTCGTTCCAGTAATGAAATTGTCCAAACGTGCCAACAATCTCCGCTAGGTTAGTGGTATTCCTATAATCCAATGGCACTCCAATGAACATCAACCAGCCAGTCCTATGACCCTGGATAGCTCGAAATCCTTCCCCCTTGTAACACACCGGATGTAACTTTCCCAATTTGTACTCCAACTCTTGCCGTTTCCGGCGTTAAGTTATTTTATTTTCTTGGGTTCGGGTCTTTGTCTCCGTGTGTTTTTTCGTTGTCATGCATCTCATATCATGTCATCATGTGCACTGCATTTGCATACGTGTTCATCTCATGCATTCGAGCATTTTCCCCGTTGTCCGTTTTGCATTCCGGTGCTTCGTTCTCCTCCGGTGGTCATTTCTACCTTTCTTTCGTGTGTGGGGTTTAAACATTTCCGGATTGGACCGAGACTTGCCAAGCGGCCTTGGTTTACTACCGGTAGACCGCCTGTCAAGTTTCGTACCATTTGGACTTCGTTTGATACTCCAACGGTTAACCGAGGGACCGAAAAGGCCTCGTGTGTGTTGCAGCCCAGCACCCTTCCAATTTGGCCCAAAACCCACCATAAACCTCTCCATCATCTAGAGCGTTCGATCATGATCGTGTGGCCGAAAACCGCACCTCATTTGGACTCTCCTAGCTCCCTCTACCTCTATTTAAAGGCCTCTCCCCGAAAATCCGGATCCCCCTTGTCCAAAACCCTAAAAAAATCGCCTCCGCGCCAGCCGGACACGTCCGTCCGGGCCGGACGCTTCCGCCGCCGCCAACCGGGAGCTGCCACGTGGCGCCCCCGGACCACTTCGTCGCCTCAGCCGCGCGCGGCCCGCTCGGGCCCGTCCCCGGCCCTCCTGGCCCAGAGGCGCCCCGCCGCCTGCCTCCTCGCCCCGACGCCGGCGCTGTGCCCCGCCGCCTGCCGCCATCAACGCCGGTCGACTCCGGTGCCGCAAGCCGCCGCCCCACCACCCGCCGCCTCGGCGCCGTCTGCCGCCTCCCGGAGCCAGATCCGGCCGCCCCCGCCGGAGTCCGGCCGCTCCCCGGCCTCCCTCGCCGCGTTCGGGCCTCGCCGTCGCCGGAGAAGACGGATCTGGCCTCGACCCGTCGGAGTTGACTTTTCCCCCGAGGTGGTTTTTCTTCTAAGTCCTCGAAATCCTAGATCCATTTGCTCCTGTTCATCGTGCCGCAACTTTGCATCCGTAACTCCGTTTTTGGCATATAGCATATAAAAATGTTCATCTCAGAGGGTACATCATTTAATTCCATTGCATCATTTTCATTTGAGTTCATCTTGACGCCCGAAATTCTGTTAGAAGAGGGCTACTTGAGATAATTGTCAGATCTGCTGCTCCATTTAACTTTTTGTCATTTTTGCCATGATTATTGTGTGCATGATATGCCCCTGAGTTCTACATATGTTTTGTTAAGGGTTTTGTCATCTTTCCAGAGGTGCAACCCATGTATTTTTGTGATGTTTGTGGTGACTAGCACAAGCTTGCCAAATGAGGCACTTGGTAATTATGATTTCAGGGACTTAGCAATTCCACTAAGTCCTTGATCTTTTTATCTCGTATGGCCATATGTTCATGTTGTTTCCTAGTGATCCGTGCCTCTTTTGAGGATGATCAGTAAGGATGTTTTGTTAATATTGTAGTGCTCTATCCATCCATGTCTTTGTTTGCAATTATGGAGGAACCTAGCTAGAGTCAATCGAGCTCTACTTTTACTACTTTGTGAATCTGGGCAGATTGTCAACTTGTTTGCAATTTTGCCGATGATGTTGTAGTTGATCCGTGCATGCTATGCTATTGTTCTTGCCATGTCTAGCTTGAATTTTGTGTATTCTTGATGGATGTATGCTTAGCTTGTGATGACTTGCACCGTAGTGAGTGCATCGAGCTCGTAAACATGCCTACTTGAGATATGTTTCAGCATGTGCCTGTTTTCACTAAGTATGAAAACTGATTATGTTTTTGCTATGTTCACATGCTTGCAATTGTATTTTCCGATCCCTTTTGGCTCAAGGTCACTAAGGGACTTTTGTTAAGCTCTTTGAGTAGCTCCATGCCATGCTTTACTTTGCCATGTTCAGGTCATGTAGCATGTAGTTTTGTTGCTCCGAAGAGAGCTACCTGATCTGAAATTCCAGACAAGTGTTAATTTCACTAAGTCTGAGATCTGTTTACCATATGCATTTTTGGCATGCTTGTTTGAACCTGTTAATGGATGAATTGGCCGTAGCTCAGTGCTAGTCTTTTGTTAAGCATCTTGAATGCATCCCTGCCATGTATTTTGTTGTCATGTTTGGGTGCTGTAGCATGTTCATCTCATTGCATTTAGATGGCTACTTGCTGTAAATCGCAGAACGGTGTCATATTTGAATCGCTTGCCATTTCCAAACCGTAACTCCGATTCCAGCATTCTTTATATCGTTTTCAAGCGATTTCTTCTTATCTTTCCAGTGGCGCACTTGGATTTCCAAGTTGAGGCCAGGTTCTTGCTTTTCCCTGTCATATCTTGCATCATATTGTTTGATCCTTGCACGTGGTTGATTGTGCCCTTGTTGCTTGTTTGTATTGTTTGGGTAGAGCCGGGAGACGAGTTCACTAACGAGGAGCCCGTTGAGTTTCCTTTCGAGGATCCAGTCAACTCTGACAACTGTGCAGGCAAGATGATCATACCCTCGAAATCACTACTATCTTTGCTATGCTAGATTGCTCGCTCTTTTGCTATGCCAATGCTACGATGCCTACCACTTTCTTTCAAGCCTCCCAAATTTCCATGTCAAACCTCTAACCCATCTTGTCCTAGCAAACCGTCGATTGGCTATGTTACCGCTTTCCTCAGCCCCTATTATAGCGTTGCTAGTTGCAGGGGAAGATTGGAGACCGTTCCTTGTTGGAACATTTATTTACTTGTTGGGATATCATTATATTATCTTGTTATCTTAATGCATCTATATACTTGGTAAAGGGTGGAAGGCTCGGCCTCTCGCCTAGTGTTTTGTTCCACTCTTGCCGCCCTAGTTTCTGTCATATCGGTGTTATGTTCCCGGATTTTGCGTTCCTTACGCGGTTGGGTTATAATGGGAACCCCTTGATAGTTCTCCTTGATTAAAGCTTTTCCAGCAATGCCCAACCTTGGTTTTACCATTTTCCACCTAGCCTCTTTTTCCCTTGGGTTTCCAGAGCCCGAGGGTCATCTTATTTTAACCCCCCCCGGGCCAGTGCTCCTCTGAGTGTCGGTCCAAACTAGAGTCCTGTGCAGCGCCCCGTTGGGGAAACTCGAGGTTTGGTTTTAGTTGTATGGAGCGCTCATATGAGTGTGCCCTGAGAACGAGATATGTGCAGCTCCTATCGGGATTTGTCGGCACATTCGGGCGGTGTTGCTGGTCTTGTTTTAACCTGTCGAAGTGTCTTGAAGAACCGAGATACCGAGTCTGATCGGAACGTCTTGGGAGGAGGTCTATTCCTTTGTTGACCGTGAGAGCTTGTCATGGGCTAAGTTGGGACTCCCCTGCAGGGATTTGAACTTTCGAAAGCCGTGCCCGCGGTTATGGGCAGATGGGAATTTGTTAATGTCCGGTTGTAGATAACTTGAACCTTAACTTAACTAAAATGAATCAACTGAGTGTGTTACCGTGATGGCCTCTTCTCGGCGGAGTCCGGGAAGTGGACACGGTATTGGAGTAATGTTTGCGCAGGTTGTCCTCTAGTTTCTCGCTCGCGCCTTGCCTCCTCTTCTCGCTCTCTTTTGCGAATAAGTTAGCCACCATATTTGCTAGTCGCTTGCTGCAGCTCCACATATTTTACCTTGCCTTACCTATAAGCTTAAATAGTCTTGATCGCGAGGGTGCGAGATTGCTGAGTCCCTGTGGCTCACAGATTACTATTACACCAGATGCAGGGCCTGATGATTCCGCTCCAGAAGACGCGTTTGAGCTCAAGTGGGAGTTCAACGAGGACTCTCAACATTACTATGTTTCCTTTCCTGATGATCAGTAGTGGTGCCCAGTTGGGGGTGATCGGGACTGTGTCGCATGTTGGGTTCTCTTTTATTTTGGCGCCGTAGTCGGGCCATGAGTGATTGTTTGATGTAATGTTATTTATGTACTTGATTGACGTGGCGAGTGTAAGCCAACTATGTTATCTCCCCTTTTATTATCTATACTACATGGGATGTTGTGAAGATTGCCTAACTTGCGACATATGCCTTCAATGCGATTATGCCTCTAAGTCGTGCCTCGACACGTGGGAGATATAGTCGCATCGAGGGTGTTACAAGTTGGTAATCAGAGCCTTCCCCGACCTTAGGAGCCCCATTCTTGATCGTTTTTAGCGGCCGAGTTGTGTCTAGAAAAATGTTTTGAGTCATTAGGAATTATATATCGGAGAGATTAGGAGTTATTTTTACTTCCCAGTCTCCTCATCGCTCTGGTAAGGCATCCTGACGTAGAGTTTTGACTCTTCTCTTCTCCAATTTCACTAAAAAAAATTAGGATCACGCGGGTATCTTGGAATCGTTCCGATGGTTGTATGATGAGAACAGTGTCTTGGTGCCTCCTGTCAGGGGTTTTGTGGAAGTGTCCCGGGGAGTTGAGCTCTGAGGTGTTGTCGTCATAATTTTATCGTTGCAGTTCTGGAATACCTGAATTTAGTACGCCGACATCGAAAATCTCTTTTATGCAGTTCGTTGGTGAGAAAACCTCGGCGCCACCCAGTACTGGGGCGGGAGTTCGGGAGTATCGCCATAACTTGTATAACGGATGCTTTTCGAAGGTTGAGGTATATGGTTTCCGAAGTTTTTCTCGGTTATGTGTTGAAGGATGGATACAGCTGGATGTAGGAATTGCTAGTTTGGGTGAGATATTATGCTTCCCCTGTATCCCCAACACCTGATTGCATAACCGGAAAGGTTCGGGAGTTTCATAGGTGGGAATTCTAGTAGCTCTAGTTCTTCTTCCACGGATATTGATTTGAGATTGGGATTTCTTACCGACTATTCGTTCTTGATCCGTACCTTGCTGATTTATTTCTCTACCTTAATTCTAAGTGGCTTCTCAATTTATGGATATGTGACCACTTCAAGAGGAATGCATTTGTTCTTTTTGTTCGGATGTGAAGACTATATGTTGCAATTTTCTTTCCGTTGGATTCAACTTCAATATTTGTCTATCAATGTGCTAATGGATGTCAACCTCTTCAGGATGGCTCCTCCAACGCGCACGACTCCGAATCCTGATCCGCCACCACCTCCACCTCCTCCGGAGGCATGGCAAGCTGTGATGGCCGCAACCAATGCAAACACACAGTTGATCATGCAAATTCTTCAAGAGCGCAATCAAGGCAACCAAGGGAACCAACGCAACAATCAGAATCATTTTGCTACACTCAACCAGTTCCTTGCTAATGGGCCAAAGACTTTCAGCAATTGTGTTGAGGCAACCGATGCTGACGATTGGCTTGTGGATCTGTGCAAGCATTTCGAGTGGAGCAACGTCAGGCCTGAGGATTTCGTCAAGTTCGCTTCCTTCCAACTCAAAGATCAAGCTGCAGAATGGTTCCAGCAGTACAAGGATTCCAGAGGTGGACGTGTTATCACTTGTGATGAATTCCGTCAAGATTTCCGAGCTCATCATATTCCTCAGAGCGTGGTTGAAAGAAAGCGTGAGGAATTTCGCAACCTGAAGCAAGGATCTTTGTCTGTCTATGACTACAACAAGTTGTTTCAGAAGCTCGCCCGCTTTGCCAAGAAGGACGTACCTGATGAGAAGAGCATGATATACCAGTTCAGGGGTGGTCTCAGAGAATAAATTCAGCTAGCTCTTGTCCTCTTTGAGCCCTTGAGATACGATGAGTTCTACAACATGGCGTTGAAGCAAGAGGCTACTCAGTTGAGGTGTGATGCTTCCAAGAAGCGAGCCAGAGATGTTACTCCTTCTTCCTCTACTCAAGTGGCCAAGAAGCAGAAGTATTGGCTTCCTCCTCCTCTGTTCCGTCAGCCGTATCAGCAGAAGAGCAAAGGTGGCAGTGGATCTTCCCACACACCCAACCCTGGCTTTCAGAACAAGACTTCGTCTCAAGATCCAAGATCGAGTGCTCCGTATCACCGTCCGCTTTCAGAGGTCACGTGCAACAAGTGCCAACAGAAGGGTCACTATGCCAACAAGTGTTTCAACCAGAGGCGTCTTCCTCCTCCTCCTGTCAGATCGGCAAGTACAGCTGTGGTCAAGCATAACCCCAAGCATGCCAAGGTCAACTTGATGAATGCAGCTCAGGCAGAGGATTCATTAGATGTCATCATGGGTAACCTTCCTGTTAATGATATTCCTGCAAAAGTTCTTTTTGACACTGGTGCATCGCATTGCTTCATTTCCAAACCTTTTGCATCAAAGTATGAGTGCAATTATCAGTATCTGCAAAGTTCCTTGCAAATTGTGTCACCGGGCAAGCAGATGACAGCTAACACCTGCGTCCCGGAGGTTACTATCACCTTGGGCGACTACAAGTTCCTTTCTTCCCCAATTGTTCTTGGTAACTCGGATATTGATCTTATTCTCGGAATGGATTGGCTCTCTAAGCACAAGGCACATCTTGATTGTGCTGCCAGGAAGATTCAATTGACTCATTCGTCTAAGGATGTAATTGTCTTTGCCGCTCGGGATAATACCATCCGTCTGTTTTCTCTCAATGAGAAGGGTGAACTCGATGCCATCTCGCAAATTCCAGTCGTTTGCCAATATCAAGACGTCTTTCCAGAAGAGCTTCCAGGAATGCCTCCGCACCGGCCAGTTGAATTCGTCATTGATCTTGAGCCCGGCACGGAACCTGTGTGCAAGCATCCTTACAAGCTCGGACCTGAAGAGTTGAAGGAGCTGAAGAAGCAACTCGATATTCAAGAGAAAATGGGTCTCATCCGGCCTAGTTCTTCTCCGTGGGGTTGTGGTGTTCTTTTTGTGAAGAAGAAGGATGGAACGGACCGACTTTGTGTTGATTACCGTCCATTGAACAAGAAGACCATCAAGAACAAATACCCACTTCCCAACATCAACGAGCTGTTCGAACAACTCAAAGGTGCCCAAGTATTCTCCAAGCTTGATCTCCGTATGGGTTATCATCAGATTCGTATCCGTGAGCAAGATATTCCCAAGACGGCTTTCAGGACAAGCTATGGTTCATATGAATACACTGTCATGTCTTTTGGCCTCGTCAACGCTCCTCCGACGTTCTCTCGCATGATGAACTTCATCTTCAACGCCTACACCAATGACTTCATTTTGGTCTATCTCGATGACATTCTGGTTTTCTCCAAGAACAAGGAAGATCATGCCAAGCACTTGCGTTTGGTACTCGATAAGCTCAGGGAACATCAGTTCTATGCCAAGTTCTCCAAGTGTGAATTTTGGCTCGATGAGGTTCTTTATCTTGGTCATATCATCTCTGCCAAGGGCATTGTCATGAATCCTGAGAAGGTGTCTATAATTGTGAATTGGGAACCTCCTCAGAACGTGAAGCAACTCCGTAGCTTCCTTGGTCTCGCAAGCTACTGCCAAAGATTCGTTGAAAACTTTTCCAAGATCGCGAAGCCTCTCTCAAATCTTCTCCAGAAGCACGTCAAGTACGTTTGGTCTCCGGAGTGTGACATTGCTTTCAACACTTTGAAAGAGAAATTGATCACTGCTCCAGTTCTGTCTCCGCCTGATGAATCCAAGCCATACGAGGTCTTTTGTGATGCCTCTCTCCAAGGTCTTGGCGCAGTATTGATGCAAGAGAAGAAAGTTGTTGCTCATACCTCTCGCCAATTGAAGCCTAATGAGAAGAACTACCCCACTCATGATCTCGAGTTGGTGGTAGTTGTGCATGCTCTTTTGACTTGGAGACATCTCTTATTGGGAAGAAAAGTGGACATTTTCACTGACCATAAGAGTCTCAAGTACATCTTCACTCAGCCTAATCTCAACCTCAGGCAAACTCGATGGGTCGAAATGATTCAAGAGTATAATCCGAGTATCGAGTATACTCCAGGCAAGGCCAATGTGATTGCTGACGCATTGAGCAGGAAGGCTTACTGCAACAGTCTGATTCTCAAGCCTTATCAACCCGAGCTTTGTGAAGCTTTCCGCAAACTTAACCTGCAGGTTGTTCCTCAAGGTTTCCTCGCCAACCTTCAAGTCTCTCCTACCTTGGAAGATTAGATTCGCCAAGCTCAGCTTCTGGATGCTATGGTGAAAAAGGTGCAGATTGGGATTGCCAAGAGTCAACCCAAGTACAAGTGCTACCGCCTTGATGACAAGGACACTCTCTTCTTCGAGGATCGTATTGTGGTACCCAAAGGTGAACTTCGTAAAGTGATCATGAACGAGGCTCACAATTCTCTCCTCTCCATCCACCCTGGGAGCACGAAGATGTATCAGGACCTCAAACAGGCTTATTGGTGGACTCGAATGAAGCGCGAGATTGCTCAATTCGTGAATGAATGTGATGTCTGCAGAAGAGTGAAAGCAGAACACCAAAGGCCAGCGGGTCTCCTCCAACCTCTTGCCATTCCAGAATGGAAGTTTGACCACATTGAAATGGACTTCGTGACTGGGTTTCCAAAGTCCAAGCGTGGCAATGATGCTATATTCATTGTCATCGACAAACTCACTAAAGTGGCTCACTTTCTGCCTATCAAAGAGTCAATCACTGCAGCTCAATTGGCGGAACTCTATACCTCTTGGATTGTCTCTTTGCACGGTATTCCACCAGTGATCTCTTCAGACCATGGCAGCATCTTTACCTCCAAGTTTTGGGATTCTTTTCAGAAGGCCATGGGCACCAACATCCGCTTCAGCACAACTTTCCATCCTCAAACTAGCGGACGAGTCGAGCGTGTCAACCAGATTCTTGAAGATATGCTCAGGGCTTGTGTGATCTCCTTCGGCATGAAGTGGGAGGATTGTCTTCCTTATGCTGAATTCTCCTACAACAACAATTTTCAAGCAAGTTCGGGCAAGGCCCCATTTGAAATTCTGTATGGCAGGAAGTGTCGTACCCCTCTCAACTGGTCTGAAACCGGTGAACGTCAGCTTTTGGGTAATGACTTAATCACAGAGGCAGAGGAAATGTGCGAAGTCATTCGTGATAACCTCAAAGCAGCCCAATCCCGCCAGAAGAGCTACTATGATAGTAAGCACCGTGATTTGGCTTTCGAGATCGGAGATCATGTTTACCTCCGCGTCTCTCCTATGAAAGGTACTCGTCGCTTCGGTATCAAAGGGAAGCTTGCCCCCAGATACGTGGGACCTTTCAAGATTGTCAGCAAGAGAGGCGACCTCGCCTATCAACTCGAGCTTCCTTCAAACTTTGCAAATGTTCATGACGTGTTCCATGTATCTCAGCTTCGAAAGTTCTTCAAGACTCCTGACCGCACTGTCAACTTCGAGGACATTGAGCTCCGAGAAGATCTCTCTTATCGTGAGCACCCAATTGCTATTGTTGAAGAGACTGAACGCAAGAATCACAACAAGTCAATCACATTTCTCAAAGTCAAGTGGTCACACCATTCCGACCGTGAAGCTACCTGGGAACGCGAGGATCACCTCCGTTCTGAGTACCCGGTGTTCCTTCAGTCCTAGATCTCGGGACGAGATTCTTTCGTAGTGGTGGAGTGTTGTAACACCCCGGATGTAACTTTCCCAATTTGTACTCCAACTCTTGCCGTTTCCGGCGTTAAGTTATTTTATTTTCTCGGGTTCAAGTCTTTGTCTCCGTGTGTTGTTGTCATTGTCATGCATCTCATATCATGCCATCATGTGCATTGCATTTGCATACGTGTTCATCTCATGCATTCGAGCATTTTCCCCGTTGTCCGTTTTGCATTCCGGCGCTTCGTTCTCCTCCGGTGGTCATTTCTACCTTTCTTTCGTGTGTGGGGTTTAAACATTTCCGGATTGGACCGAGACTTGCCAAGCGGCCTTGGTTTACTACCGGTAGACCGCCTGTCAAGTTTCGTACCATTTGGACTTCGTTTGATACTCCAACGGTTAACCGAGGGACCGGAAAGGCCTCATGTGTGTTGTAGCCCAACACCCTTCCAATTTGGCCCAAAACCCACCATAAACCTCTCCATCATCTAGAGCGTTTGATCACAATCGCGTGGCCGAAAACCGCACCTCATTTGGACTCTCCTAGCTCCCTCTACCTCTATTTAAAGGCCTCTCCCCGAAAATCCGGACCCCCCTCGTCCAAAACCCTAGAAAAAATCGCCTCCGTGCCGGCCGGACGCTTCCGCCGCCGCCAACCGGGAGCTGCCACGTGGCGCCCCCGGACCACTTCGCCGCCTCACCCGCGCGCCCCGCTCGGGCCCGTCCCT
>NC_041390.1:407754883-407757212 GCF_002162155.2 Triticum dicoccoides | reverse complement strand
CCAGCGCTGCGTCCCGCCGCCCGCCGCCATCAACGCCGGTCGACTCCGGCGCCACAAGCCGCCGCCCCGCCACCCGCCGCCTCGGCGTCGTCTGCCGCCTCCCGGAGCCAGATCCGGCCGCCCCCGCCGGAGTCCGGCCGCTCCCCGGCCTCCCTCACCGCGTTCGGGCCTCGCCATCGCCGGAGAAGACGGATCCGGCCTCGACCCGTCGGAGTTGGCTTTTTTCATGAGGTGGTTTTTCTTCTAAGTCCTCGAAATCCCAGATCCATGTGCTCCTGTTCATCGTGCCGTAACTTTGCATCCGTAACTCCGTTTTTGGCATATAGCATATCAAAATGTTCATCTCAGAGAGTACATGATTTTATTCCATTGCATCATTCTCATTTGAGTTCATCTTGATGCCCGAAATGTTGTTAGAAGCGGGCTACTTGAGATAATTGTCAGATCTGCTACTCCATTTAGCTTTTTTGTCATTTTTGCCATGATTATTGTGTGCATGATATGCCCCTGAGTTCTACATATGTTTTGTTAAGGGTTTTGTCATCTTTCCAGAGGTGAAACCCATGTATTTTTGTGATGTTTGTGGTGACTAGCACAAGCTTGCCAAATGAGGCACTTGGTAATTATGATTTCAGGGACTTAGCAATTCCACTAAGTCCTTGATCTGTTTATCTCATATGGCCATATGTTCATGTTGTTTCCTAGTGATCCGTGCCTCTTTTGAGGATGATCAGTAAGTATGTTTTGTTAATCTTGTAGTGCTCTATCCATCCATGTCTTTGTTTGCAATTATGGAGCAACCTAGCTTGAGTCAATCGAGCTCTACTTTTGCTACTTTGTGAATCTCGGCAGATTGTCAACTTGTTTGCAATTTTGCCGATGATGTTGTAGTTGATCTGTGTTTGCTATGCTATTGTTCTTGCCATGTCTAGCTTGAATTTTGTGTATTCTTGATGGATGTATGCTTATCTTGTCATGAATTTCACCGTAGTGAGTGCATCGAGCTCGTAAACATGCCTACTTGAGATATGTTTCAGCATGTGCCAGTTTTCACTAAGTATGAAAATTGATTATGTTTTTGCTATGTTCACATGCTTGCAATTGTATTTTATGATCCCTTTTGGCTCAAGGTCACTAAGGGACTTTTGTTAAGCTCTTTGAGTATCTCCATGCCATGCTTTACTTTGCCATGTTCAGGTCCTGTAGCATGTAGTTTTGTTGCTCCGAAGAGAGCTACCTGATCTGAAATTCCAGACAAGTGTTAATTTACAAAGTGTGAGATCTGTTTACCATATGCATTTTTGGCATGCTTGTTTGAACCTGTTAATGTATGAATTGGCCGTAGCTCAGTGCTATACTTTTGTTAAGAATCTTGAATGCACCCCTGCCATGTATTTTGTTGTCATGTTTGGTGGCTGTAGCATGTTCTTCTCATTGCATTTAGATGGCTACTTGCTGTAAATCGCAGACCGGTGTCATATTTGAATCGCTTGCCATTTCCAAATTGTAACTCCGACTACGGCGTTCTTTATATCATTTTCAAGCGATTTCTTCTCATATTTCTAGTGGCACTCTTGGATTTCCAAGTTGAGGCCAGGTTCTTGCTTTTCCCTGTCATATCTTGCATATGCATCTCGCATCGCATCCCGCATAGCATACCATCTTTGCATCATATTGTTTGATCCTTGCACGTGGTTGATTGTGCCCTTGTTGCTTGTTTTTCTTGTTTGGGTAGAGCCGGGAGACGAGTTCGCTAACGAGGAGCACGTTGAGTTTGCTTTCGAGGATCCAGTCAACTCTGACAACTGTGCAGGCAAGATGATCATACCCTCGAAATCACTACTATCTTTGCTATGTTAGATTGCTCGCTCTTTTGCTATGCCAATGCTACGATGCCTACCACTTGCTTTCAAGCCTCCCAAATTGCCATGTCAAACCTCTAACCCACCTTGTCCTAGCAAACTGTTGATTGGCTATGTTACCGCTTTGCTCAGCCCCTCTTATAGCGTTGCTAGTTGCAGGTGAAGATTGGAGACCGTTCCTTGTTGGAACATTTATTTACTTGTTGGGATATCATTATATTGTCTTGTTATCTTAATGCATCTATATACTTGGTAAAGGGTGGAAGGCTCGGCCTCTCGCCTAGTGTTTTGTTCCACTCTTGCCGCCCTAGTTTCCGTCATATCGGTGTTATGTTCCCGGATTTTGCGTTCCTTACGCGGTTGGGTTATAATGGGAACCCCTTGATAGTTCGCCTTGATTAAAGCTTTTCCAGCAATGCCCAACCTTGGTTTTACCATTTGCCACCTAGCCTCTTTTTCCCTTGGGT
>NC_041390.1:407743421-407754650 GCF_002162155.2 Triticum dicoccoides | reverse complement strand
TTAGTGTTGGTCCAAACTAGAGTCCTGTGCAGCGCCCCCTCGGGGAAACTCGAGGTTTGGTTTTAGTTCTATGGAGCGCTCATCTGAGTGTGCCCTGAGAACAAGATATGTGCAGCTCCTATCGGGATTTGTCGGCACATTCGGGCGGTGTTGCTGGTCTTGTTTTAACCTGTTGAAGTGTCTTGAAGAACCGAGATACCGAGTCTGATCGGAACATCTTGGGAGGAGGTCTATTCCTTCGTTGACCGTGAGAGCTTGTCATGGCCTCAGTTGGGACACCCCTGCAGGGATTTGAACTTCCGAAAGCCGTGCCCGCGGTTATGGGCAGATGGGAATTTGTTAATGTCCGGTTGTAGATAACTTGAACCTTAACTTAACTAAAATGAATCAACTGAGTGTGTTACCGTGATGGCCTCTTCTCGGCGGAGTCCGGGAAGTGGACACGGTGTTGGATTAATGTTTGCGCAGGTTGTCCTCTAGTTTCTCGCTCGCGCCTTGCCTCCTCTTCTTGCTCTCTTTTGCGAATAAGTTAGCCACCATATTTGCTAGTCCCTTGCTGCAGCTCCACATATTTTACCTTGCCTTACCTATAAGCTTAAATAGTCTTGATCGCGAGGGTGCGAGATTGCTGAGTCCCTGTGGCTCACAGATTACTATTACACCAGATGCAAGGCCTGATGATTCCGCTCCAGGAGACGCGTTTGAGCTCAAGTGGGAGTTCAACGAGGACTCTCAATGTTACTATGTTTCCTTTCCTGATGATCAGTAGTGGTGCCCAGTTGGGGGTGATCGGGACCGTGTCGCATGTTGGGTTCTCTTTTATTTTGGCGCCGTAGTCGGGCCATGAGTGATTGTTTGATGTAATGTTATTTATGTACTTGATTGACGTGGCGAGTGTAAGCCAACTATGTTATCTCCCCTTTTATTATCTATACTACATGGGATGTTGTGAAGATTGCCTAACTTGCGACATATGCCTTCAATGCGATTATGCCTCTAAGTCGTGCCTCGACACGTGGGAGATATAGTCGCATCGAGGGTGTTACACCCCTGATTGTGCGGAATAAATCTGACGAAAAACTCATTCCCTTCTGCATCCAGGCCCAGTGGAAAAGGTGGATGCTGCGTGAAGGAGGCACACACCACAGGATCTTCCATCTCAAATAAACCCACCCCCTGGAACCAAGTCTGAGCAGATAGGACAGGCACTTGCATGTTTTGTGTCAGAAAGTTTAGAACCTGCTCTCGTCGGATTGCCACCAAGTGAGCCGGAGGGAGGGGCTCGACGATCGCCACCATGAACTGCTCGTGCCGCCGTGGTGGCGGGACCGCAGGCGAGTAGTAGGTGCGTGGCAGCCTGTCCTCCCCACCATCCACCACATCAAAGCCCGCAGGGAGGAAGCGATGAGGGTCAATGGCATACACCGCCATTGGGGAAGCTAGTTGCTTATCCTGAAGCGGCGAGGTGGTGGGAGGCGATGTAGGCGACGGAGCGTCAGATTAGGGCGGAGGGGAGCTGGGTTGCGGTGAGGGACAGGGACACGATTGGGGTTTTGGCTGCGGTGTTGCAGTTGTATTGGAAACCGAAGAGGCAAGCGAGTCCTCCCTGTTGGCGCGAGCTCCAAATCCGCTCGATGGGATTTTGGGGACCCAGATGGATGTGTCAGGCGGCTGACCGGAGCAATTCTTTTTAACGTGACCAGAACGAAAACATAACCTGCACCTCACCCTGTTCTTGCAAGTCTCTGATTTGTGGCCCATGCCCAAACAATTCGGACAATCCCAGTAGCTTGCAGCCATGTCTTCAATCATCTCATCAAAACTCTGTAATCCTTTGGTAATATTCTGTGGAGAGGGCGACTCAAAAAAATCCAGAGGGGACGCGTCGGTCTCATCATCCGAAAGAACAATGGGCCTTAAAAGGGAGCCCATTTGCTGAGGCGGTGTTATCGGGTTGGCTTGGGCCGAGGGAGACGATTCCCCAAAATTCGGTCCAACAAATTTGAAGGTTCCTGAGGATCCGGAGTTGCCGCCAACAGAAGTGATCCTATCCGGAGATGACGGGATCGACCCAAACTGAATCAAAGGGCTCGCCGCCATCGCCGATGAACTTTCCGGCGAGGCGGAGGTTGACAGTGGAGGGCTAAGCGAACCAGCCTCATGTGATCCAACAACATAACTAGCTTCACGGATCGTCTGGACATCGATGCGTGTAGGGTTATAACTATAACCTTTTCGGGCTGGATAATTAATGAACATCGCAAAACTCAACCTCTTCTTGGGACTGGATGGGTGGCCAGAACGGATGGAAGATTTACTAGGACGATGATGCATAGCCTCCATACCCATGGCAGCCCTACGTTTGGAGGGGCTCACTAGGATCCATTCCTGCTGGCACTCAAACTGCCAAGATCTAAACTCTTTCTCCCAATCCGGACCCCCATGGCCCCAAAGGTGAAAATAGCATTTGAATTGAGGGCAAACAAAGCTTCCTTGATGCGGAATAAAAAAGTCCACCTCTTTGCATGACACATTGAAAGAGAAAACACCATTGCTAAGGAAAGATACCTTGAGCTGAGAACAATAACCTCCAAGAGCAGATTCCAGCACCAAACCAACATTCTCCTCATCCAGGCGAAAAGAATGCCTGGCAATGGAGACCACCATGATGAAGTGCCCCGTGTTCTTCGATGGGTGGAACGATCTACCGAAGGTGCGTTGGATCTCTTGGGACAACTTCATACCCGGGGTGAAGTCCAAGCCCATGGAGATCGCCGCATGGACCGCCATGAGGAAGAGAATAACCAGCAGATAGGGGAGGAGACGCCGGAGAGAATGGCCTGATCAGATGGCAACACCCACGGTGGGACGTGGAGATCACCGGCGGTGGTGGGTGGCTAGGGTTAGGGGGGCGGCGGGTGGGTGGGAGTCATCTTTTCAACCCCAAGAGTTGCCGCCCGTATCTTTTAATGTAATTGCCAGTGGGTTTGGTTTTCATAGGACTAGACAGTAGAGAAATCCAGAAAAAAAATGATATTTTAATGTAATTGCCGGTTGGCTTTGGTTTAAAAATTTACAACCCATTTCTTACAACTTATAGCCCATTTTCTGGGGAAGCCCATTTATTACTACTTTACATCCATCTCTCCTCATCTTGAAAGATTTGCTGCCCAACAGGGCTGAGAAAAGCAAGTAGGCCTCGGTTTTGGTGTTCTCCAAAAAAAGAACTGGGCTAGCAATTTTCAGAAAGAAAAAAGATATCAATTGGGCTCGTCATGTGCTTAAATAAAAGCATAAGCATGGGCTAGACGGGCCACAGCCCCCGCACAGCACGCAGTTGAGCTCCGTCTCTAAACTAAAAAAACAACTGGGCGAGCTACTGGGTCCCAGGTGTTATCCGCTCGTTGTGTAATTTTAACAAATCCGCCGCCGCGTCGGCCTATGCATCGCCGGTGTGAGATGAGACGTCGTTGACTTGTCCTGGCTTGTAATAACGAGGCACCTGCTTGCGTAATGCAATGACCCTGGTGGGTCCCTACTGCCAGCCTCTCCACGTACAGTCATCTCCTGATTCCTCTTGGTTGTTAGCCATGTTGACAACGCCAAACGGAGGCGGGCACAATGAGCTAACCAAGGCGGAGAACAACGGCGAGGCCTCGTACGGGAAGGAACATCAGCCGTGGAAGATGCGGTAGTGTAGTGGCAGGTGAAGGGGAGTACGAGGGTAACAACATGCAACTCAAGCTTACAAACGGTACAAAAAGCCCAAGGATTAATTGTTCATCAAATTTTTAGACAAAACCCAGATTGAACATGGCAGTAACATCTAACCCAACCACTCTTTTTTGTAGCCACAAACAAATGGATCGGTCTGATCCATAATATCAACATCCTGTGCATAAAAATTTATTGCATGATGACTACAACTTGTTCTAAATAGAAGCCGAGCACGTTTAGAAGCCCATTTGTCCACCTCAAACTTCTTTTTTTCTCTTCAACGTGCCCATCCGTGAGAAATCTCTTGCGGTAAAACTTAAGCCTCAGGGACAATAGTAACCTCGCATTCAATAGGAAGAATGTGACAAAGCTTCTGTTTGCCTGGTTGGATGCATATCCTTCCATCGTTATTGTCCTCAAACAGATGTCATGAGAACTAAGAAAATCCTGGTGCTTGTTACGCCACCGTTTGGTTATACGTTTTTGTCCATGTACTTGCAGTACCTAAGCAGACATGAAGATTTGAAAACAGTTAAGGTCTAAAAAAGAGTATGTCGAAAGAGCAACAACTGAACGGTTAATTCTAGTACAATATATAAAGTCTTTCAATGTGCATGAAATCATCACCTCCATATATAAATTCTCCAGATACCGAAAGCATCTCAACAAGCCAATAATTATGTTCAGATCATAACTATACATTCCGATATATAAGATCTTGACAGAACCCGGCAGCATTGATAGGCTATCCATGGACGAACTCTTCATTGAGCATATAACATAATATTAGTACCCAAAGTGTACTCCAAGATGATATAAAACTTATGCGCACAAATGAAAAATGCAGCTTATGATTACAAATGTGTAGATGATAATATATGGTACCTGAAAAAGTGAGGAGCCAACACCAACTCTTTGTGATCATTAAACGGATCACAAATTACACCCAAGGTCTCCAGTTTGGGCGTAGAGACGACAGTTATTTGTGAAGGTTTATAACAATTATCAAGGAGCAACCTTTCAAGTGAAGGGGCATCTTCGATGATGAGCTGTTGTCCTTCAAAACAAATTCCAATGCTTTTAAGGCGAGGCGACTTTATTTGGAGACAACTGATAGGGATTTCTATTCCTAAAACAATTAGCAAGCGCTCCAGGGCAGGGCAACTGGAGTGGATGGTGCTGTGCAGTGAGGCCTCCGACAGATAAACCACCACAAGCGAAAGTTTTTTTAGCAGTGGGAGTCGAAGCATTTGTACCAGATTGTCTGGTAGATGGCTGATACGTCTCCAACGTATCTATAATTTTTGATTGCTCCATGCTATATTATCTACTGTTTTGGACATTATTTGGCTTTATTATCCACTTTTATATTATTTTTGGGACTAACCTATTAACTGGAGGCCCAGCCCAGAATTGATGTTTTTTTGCTTGTTTTAGGGTTTCAAAGAAAAGGAATATCAAACAGAGTCCAAACGGAATGAAACCTTCGGGAACGTGATTTTCTCACCGAATACAACTCAGGAGACTTGGACCCTACGTCAAGCCAACTAACAGGAGGCCACGAGGTAGGGGGCGCGCCTGACCCCCACCCCCAGGCGCGCCCTCCACCCTCGTGGGCCCCCTGTTGCTCCACCGATGTACTCCGTCCTCCTATATATACCCACGTACCCCCAAACGATCAGATACGGAGGCAAAACCCTAATTCCACCGCCGCAACTTTCTGTGTCCACGAGATCCCATCTTGGGGCCTGTTCCGGAGCTCTGCCGGAGGGGCCATCGATCACGAAGGGCTTCTACATCAACACCATAGCCTCTCCGATGAAGTGTGAGTAGTTTACTTCAGACCTACGGGTCCATAGTTAGCAGCTAGATGGCTTCTTCTCTCTTTTTGGATCTCAATACAATGTTCTCCCCCTCTCTTGTGGAGATCTATTTGATGTAATCTTCTTTTTGCGGTGTGTTTGTTGAGACCGATGAATTGTGGGTTTATGATCAAGTCTATCTATGAATAATATTTGAATCTTCTTTGAATTCTATTATGTATGATTGGTTATCTTTGCAAGTCTCTTCGAATTATCAGTTTGGTTTGGCCAACTAGATTGATATTTCTTGCAATGGGAGAAGTGCTTAGCTTTGGGTTCAATCTTGCGGTGTCCTTTCCCGGTGACAGTAAGGGCAGCAAGGCACATATTGTATTGTTGCCATCGATGATAACAAGATGGGTTTTCTTCATATTGCATGAGTCTATCCCTCTACATCACGTCATCTTGCTTAAGTTGTTACTCTATTTTTAACTTAATACTCTAGATGCATGCTGGATAGCGGTCGATGAGTGGAGTAATAGTAGAAGATGCAGGCAGGAGTCGGTCTACTTGTCTTGGACATGATGCCTATATACATGATCATACCTAGATATTCTCATAACCATGCTCAATTCTGTCAATTGCTCAACAGTAATTTGTTCACCCACCGTAGAATACTTATGCTCTCGAGAGAAGCCACTAGTGAAACCTATGGCCCCCGGGTCTATCTTTATCATATCAATCTCCTACTACTTAGTTATTTACTTTGCTATTTACT
Organism: Triticum dicoccoides; assembly: GCF_002162155.2. Classification (NCBI taxonomy): domain Eukaryota; kingdom Viridiplantae; phylum Streptophyta; class Magnoliopsida; order Poales; family Poaceae; genus Triticum; species Triticum dicoccoides. The sequence continues at coordinate 407,748,353 of NC_041390.1, read as the reverse complement.
TTGCCTTTATTTTAATTTACATCTTTATCATAAAAATACCAAAAATATTATCTTATCATATCTATTAGATCTCACTCTCGTAAGTGGCCCTATAGGGATTGACAACCCCTATTTGCGTTGGTTGCGAGGATTTATTTGTTTTGTGCAGGTACGAGGGACTCACGCGTAGCCTCCTACTGGATTGATACCTTGGTTCTCAAAAACTGAGGGAAATACTTACGCTACTTTGCTGCATCATCCCTTCCTCTTCGGGGAAAACCAACACAGTGCTAAAAGAGGTATCAAGAAGGATTTCTGGCGCCGTTGCCGGGGAGGTCTACGCAAAAGTCAACATACCAAGTACCCATCACATACCCTTATCTCCCGCATTACATTATTTTCCATTTGCCTCTCGTTTTCCTCTCCCCCACTTCACCCTTGCCGTTTTATTCGCCCCCTCTCTCTCTATCCTCCCTCTCTTTCTCTATTTGCCTCTTTTTGCACGCTTGCTTCTTGTTTGCTCGTATGGTTAGAATAGTTGTTTATTTATTACTAAACAAAGAACCTAATATCTATGGATCCTCATCCACTTGCTAATCTTTTTAAGAGGTCCAATTATGTTAAACCAATTGCTAGTGAGTTTTGTGCACTAGATTATCTTTATGAAGTTTTGCTTGAAATTCGTGAATCTGAAAAGTGTGATGAATTACCTCATGAAGCAATTCACGATAGATCTTTGAATAGAAAGCATGATTGCAATGATTCTATTATAAATTCTATTAATGTCAACTGTGCTAATAATATGAAAAACCCTAAGCTTGGGGATGCTAGTTTTGCTATGTCCTCTACTTGTTGCAATGATCATGATTGGGGTGATTCTTCTTTTGATCTTGAAAATTTATTTAAGCCCCATGATGAATATGAGATTGATAATAGTGTTTGCAATATTATTGAAAGTGGGTTTGGAGAGGTCATGACTTTAGTTAATGTTAATCCCACTAGTTTGGAAGAGTGTCAACTATGCATGCATGTGGATCGTGTTGAAAATATTTTATGTGATAGCTATTTTGTTGAATTTGCTTATGATCCTACATGCAATTATTATGAGAGAGGAAAATATGGTGGTAGAAATTTTTATGTTACTAAATTACCTCTCGTTATGTTGAGATTACTATTGTTTCTTTCATCTTCCATGCATATGCTAGTTTTTGCTTACCATGATAATTTGTTTGCCTATAATATGCCTATGCATAGGAAGTATGTTAGATTTAGATGTGTTTGTCACATGTTTTATGATGCTCTGTTTGTGCTTCAATTCTTGTCTTTCATGTGAGCATCATTAAAATTATCAATGCCTAGCTAAAAAGGCTTTAAAGAAAAGTGCTTGTTGGGAGACAACCCAATATTTTTGTGTTTAATTAGTGTTTGTTCCAAGTAGAACTGTTGGGAAGACATGGGGAAAGTCTTGTTGAACTTGCTGTAAAAAACAGAAACTTTAGCGCTCACGAGAACTGCTTTCATTTTTAATTGGAAAGTGCTATTTAGTTAATTCTTTTTGCAGATGATTAATAGATAAATTCTTCACGTCCAGAAATTTATTTTATAACTTTTGGGATTCCATATCTTGCGCTAGCTACAGATTACTACAGACTGTTCTGTTTTTGACAGATTCTGTTTTTCGTGTGTTGTTTGCTTATTTTGATGAATCTATGGCTAGTAAAATAGTTTATAAACCATAGAGAAGTTGGAATACAGTAGGTATAACACCCATATAAATAAAGAATGAGTTCATTACAGTACCTTGAAGTGATCTTTTATTCTCTTTCGCTAACGGAGCTCACGAGTTTTCTACTTTAAGTTTTGTGTTGTGAAGTTTTCAAGTTTTGGGTAAAGATTTGATGGATTATGGAACAAGGAGTGGAAAGAGCCTAAGCTTGGGGATGCCCATGGCACCCCCAAGATAATCTAGGGACACATAAAAGCCAAAGCTTGGGGATGCCCCGGAAGGCATCCCCTCTTTCGTCTACTTCTATCGGTAACTTTACTTGGTGCTATATTTTTATTTACCACATGATATGTGTTTTACTTGGAGCATCTTGTATGATTTGAGTCTTTGCTTATTAGTTTACCACAATCATCCTTTCTGTACACACCTCTTGAGAGAGCCATACATGGTTTGGAATTTGTAAGAATACTCTATGTGCTTCGCTTATATCTTTTGAGTTATCTAATTTTGCTCTAGTGCTTCACTTATATCTTTTAGAGCACGGTGGTGGATTTGTTTTATAGAAACTATTGATATATCATGCTTCACTTAGATTATTTTGAGAGTCTTAATAGCATGGTAATTTGCTTAAAATCCTAATATGCTTGGTATACAAGATTAATAATAAAACTTTCTTATGAGTGTGTTGAATACTATGATAAGTTTGATACTTGATAATTGTTTTGAGATATGGAGATGGTGATATTAAAGTCATGCTAGTTGAGTAGTTGTGAATTTGAGAAATACTTGTGTTGAAGCTTGTGATTCCCGTAGCATGCACGTATGGTGAACCGTTATGTGATGAAGTCGGAGCATGATTTATTTATTGATTGTCTTCCTTATGAGTGGCGGCCGGGGACGAGCGATGGTATTTTCCTACCAATCTGCCCCCCTAGGAGCATGCGCGTAATACTTTGCTTTGATAACTTGTAGATTTTTGCAATAAATATATGAGTTCTTTATGACTAATGTTGAGTCCATGGATTATACGCACTCTCACCCTTCCACCCTTGCTAGCCTCTCTAATACTGCGCACCTTTCGCCGGTATCATACACCCACCATATATCTTCCTCAAAACAGCCACCATACCTACCTATTATGGCATTCCCATAGCCATTTTGAGATATATTGCCATGCAACTTTCCACCGTTCTGTTTATGACAGACTCCATCATTGTCATATTGCTTAGCATGATCATGTAGTTGACATAGTATTTGTGGCAAAGCCACCGTTCATAATTCTTTTATACATGTCACTCATGCATCATTGCATATCCCAGTACACCGCCGGAGGCATTCACATAGAGTCATATTTTGTTCTAAGTATCGAGTTGTAATTGTTTAGTTGTAAGAAAAATAAAAGTGTGATGATCATCATTATTAGAGCATTGTCCCAGTGAGGAAATGATGATGGAGACTATGATTCCCCCACAAGTCGGGATGAGACTCCGGATGAAAAAAAAGAAAGAAAAGAGGCCATAAAGAATAGAAAAGGCCCAAAGAAAAAATGAGAGAAAAAAAGAGAAGGGACAATGTTACTATCCTTTTACCACACTTGTCCTTCAAAGTAGCACCATGATCTTCATAGTAGAGAGTCTCTCATGTTATCACTTTCATATACTAGTGGGAATTTTTCATTATAGAACTTGGCTTGTATATTCCAATGATGGGCTTCCTCAAAAATGCCCTAGGTCTTCATGAGCAAGCAAGTTGGATGCACACCCACTTAGTTTCTTTTTGAGCTTTCATATACTTATAGCTCTAGTACATCCGTTGCATGGCAATCCCTACTCACTCACATTGATATCTGTTGATGGGCATCTCCATAGCCCGTTGATACACCTAGTTGATGTGAGACTATCTTCCCCTTTTTGTCTTCTCCACAGCCACCACTCTATTCCACCTATAGTGCTATATCCATGGCTCACGCTCATGTATTGCGTTAAGATTGAAAAGGTTTTGAGAATGTCAAAATTATGAAACAATTGCTTGTCTTGTCATCAGGGTTGTGCATGATTTAAATATTTTGTGTAGTGAAGATAGAGCATAGCCGGACTATATGATTTTGTAGGGATAACTTTCTTTCGCCATGTTATTTTGAGAAGACATAATTGCTTTATTAGTATGCTTGAAGTATTATCATTTTTATGTCAATATAAACTTTTGTCTTGAATCTTTCGGATCTGAATATTCATACCACAATTAAGAAGAATTACATTAAAATTATGCCAAGTAGCACTCCGCATCAAAAATTCTATTTTTATCATTTACCTACTCGAGGACAAGCAGGAATTAAGCTTGGGGATGCTTGATACGTCTCCAACTTATCTATAATTTTTGATTGCTCCATGCTATATTATCTACTGTTTTGGACATTATTGGGATTTATTATCCACTTTTATATTATTTTTGGGACTAACTGTAACACCCCGGATGTATCTTTCCCAATTTGTACTCCAACTCTTGCCGTTTCCGGCGTTAAGTTAATTTATTTTCTCGGGTTCGGATTTTTGTCTCCGTGTGTTGTTATCGTTGTCACGCATCTCATATCATGTCATCATGTGCATTGCATTTCCATACGTGTTCCTCTCATGCATTCGAGCTTTTTCCCCGTTGTCCATTTTGCATTCCGGCGCTCCGTTCTCCTTCGGTGGTCATTTCTAGCTTTCTTTCATGTGTGGGGATTAAACATTTCCGGATTGAACCGAGACTTGCCAAGCGGCCTTGGTTTACTACCGGTAGACCGCCTATCAAGTTTCGTATCATTTGGACTTTGTTTGATACTCCAACGGTTAACCGAGGGACCGAAAAGGCCTTGTGTGTGTTGCAGCCCAACACCCCTCCAATTTGTCACAAAACCCACCTAAACCTGCTCCATCATCTAGAGCGTTCGATCACGATCGCGTGGCCGAAAACCGCACCTCATTTGGACTCTCCTAGCTCCCTCTATGCCTATTTAAAGACCCCCACTCGAAATCACGGACGAAACCCTAGATCCACCCTCATCGCGCGCCGCCGGACGCTTTCCCCGCCGACGGACACGTCCGACCTGGCCCCGCCGCCGCCACGTGGCATCCCGCCATTGGTCCACGCCGCCGCCCCACTTCGTCGCCGCCGCCGGCCCGGGAGGCCCAGATCGGGCCCTCGAGGCCCATTCGCCGCCGAGCCGCCGCCTCCCGCCTCCTCGC
>NC_041390.1:407688286-407743161 GCF_002162155.2 Triticum dicoccoides | reverse complement strand
CCGCCTCCGCGCCGGCGCCCCGCGCCGTGGGAGCCGCCCCGCCGACGACCTCGCCCCGGCCGGCCTCCTCCACGTCTCCCCGTCCTCCGCGACCTCCTCCAGCGTCGTGCCCGCCGCCGGTGAACAATGCTCACCGGAATCGCCTCGGATTGCGTGCCCCCGATCCAGATATGGAATATCAGGGTTGACCCCGTGTTTTTTCCCTAAGTCCCTAATTCATATGCCCATGTTCATAGCCTCATAACTTTGCATCCATAGCTCCGATTCATGCATATAGCATATCAAAATGTTCATCTCAGAGAGTACATCATTTCATTCCATTGCATCATTTTCATTTGAGTTCATCTTGATGCCCGAAATGCTGTTAGAAGAGGGCTACTTGAGATTATTGTCAGATCTGCTACTCCATTTAGCTTTTTGTCATTTTTGCCATGATTATTGTGTGCATGCTATGCCCCTGAGTTCTACATATGTTTTGTTAAGGGTTTTGTCATCTTTCCATAGGTGCAACCCTTGTATATTTGTGATGTGTCTGGTGACTAGCACAAGCTTGCAAAGTGGTGCACTTGGTAATTCTGTTTTCAGGGACTTAGCAATTCTACTAAGTCCTTGAGCTGTTTATCTCATATGGCCATATGTTCATGTTGTTTCCTAGTGATCCGTGCCTCTTTTGAGGATGACCAGTAAGAATGTTTTGTTAATCTTGTAGTGCTCTATCCATCCATGTCTTTGTTTGCAATTATGGAGCAACCTAGCTTGAGTCAATCGAGCTCTAGTTTTGCTACTTTGTGAATCTGGGTAGATTGTCAACTTGTTTGCAATTTTGCCGATAATGTTGTAGTTGATCCGTGCGTGCTATGCTATTGTTCTTGCCATGTCTAGCCTGCATTTTTTGTATTCTTGATGGGTGTATGCTTAGCTTATCATGATTTGCTCCGTATTGAGTGCATCGAGCTCGTAAACATGCCTACTTGAGATCTGTTTCAGCATGTTCCAATTTTCACTAAGTCTGTGACCTGATTATGTTTTTGCCATGTTCACATGCTTGCAATTGCATTTTATGATCCCTTTTGGCTCAAGGTCACTAAGGTACTTTTGTTAAGATCTTTGAGTAGCTCCATGCCATGCTTTACTTTGCCATGTTCAGTTCCGTAGCATATAGTTTTGTTGCTCCGAAGAGTGCTACCTGATCTGAAATTCCAGACAAGTGTTAATTTCACTAAGTCTGAGATCTGTTTGCCATTTGCATTTTTTCCATGCTTGTTTGAACCTGTAAATGGATAAATTGGCTGTAGCTCAGTGCTAGACTTTTTTTAAGCATCTTGATTGCATCCCTGCCATGTATTTTGTTGTCATGTTTGGGTGCTGTAGCATGTTCATTTCATTGCATTTAGATGGCTACTTGCTGTAAATCACAGACCGGTGTCATATTTGAATCGCTTGCCATTTCCAAACCGTAACTCCGATTTCGGCGTTCATTATATCGTTATATCATTGAGGCCAGGTTCTTGCATTTCCTGTCATATCTTGCATATGCATCCCGCATCGCATCCCGCATAGCATATCATCCTTGCATCATATTGTTTGTTCCTTGCACGCGGTTGATTGTGTCCTTGTTGCTTGTTTGTCTTGTTTGGGTAGATCCGGGAGACGAGTTCGCTAATGAGGAGCCCGTTGAATTTGCTTTCGAGGATCCAGTCAACTCTGACAACTGTGCAGGCAAGATGATCATACCCTCGAAATCACTACTATTTTTGCTATGCTAGTTTGCTCGCTCTTTTGCTATGCCAATGCTACGATGCCTACCATTTGCTTTCAAGCCTCCCAAATTGCCATGTCAAACCTCTAATCCACCATGTCCTAGCAAATCGTTGATTGGCGATGTTACCGCTTTGCTCAGCCCCTTTTGTAGCGTTGCTAGTTGCAGGTGAAGATTGGAGACCGTTCCTTGTTGGAACATTTATTTACTTGTTGGGATATCACTATATTATCTTGTTATCTTAATGCATCTATATACTTGGAAAAGGGTGGAAGGCTCGGCCTCTCGCCTAGTGTTTTGTTCCACTCTTGCCGCCCTAGTTTCCGTCATATCGGTGTTATGTTCCTGGATTTTGCGTTCCTTACGCGGTTGGGTTATAATGGGAACCCCTTGACAGTCCGCCTTGAATAAAACTCCTCCAGCAATGCCCAAGCTTGGTTTTACCATTTTCCACCTAGCCTTTTCCCTTGGGTTTCGCGGACTCAAGGGTCATCTTATTTTAAACCCCCTGGGCCAGTGCTCCTCTGAGTGTTGGTCCAACCTAGAGCACCGTGCGGGGCCGTCCCTTGGCAACTTGGGTTACGTTGGCTCCCGTATGCTTAGCTTATCCGGTGTGCCCTGAGGACGAGATATGTGCAGCTCCTATCGGGATTTGTCGGCACAGCGGGTGGTGTTGCTGGACTTGTTTTACCATTGTTGGAGTTGTCTTGAAGAACCGAGATACCGAGTCTGATCGGAACGTCTTGGGAGGAGGTCTATTCCTTTGTTGACCGTGAGAGCTGGTCATGGGCTAAATTGGGACTCCCCTGCAGGGATTTGAACTTTCGAAAGCCGTGCCCGCGGTTATGGGTAGATGGGAATTTGTTAATGTCCGGTTGTAGATAAGTTGAACCTTAACTTAATTAAAATGAATCAACGGAGTGTGTTACCGTGATGGCCTCTTCTCGGCGGAGTCCGGGAGGTGGACACGGTGTTGGAGTAATGCTTGCGCAGGTTCTTCTCTAGTTTCTCGCTCGCGCTTTGCCTCCTCTTCTCGCTCTCTTTTTCGAACAGGATAGCCACCATACTTGCTAGTCGCTTGCTGCAGCTCCACATATTTACCTTGCCTTACCTATAAGCTTAAATAGTCTTGATCGCGAGGGTGCGAGATTGCTGAGTCCTTGTGGCTCACAGATTACTATTACACCAGATGCAGGGCCTGATGATTTCGCTCCAGGAGACGCGTTTGAGCTCAACTGGGAGTTCGACGAAGACTCTCAACGATACTATGTTTCCTTTCCTGATGATCAGTTGTGGTGCTCAGTTGGGGGTGATCGGGACCGTGTCGCATGTTGGGTTATCTTTTATTTTGGCGCCGTAGTCAGGCCATGATTGTTTGGTTGATGTAATGTTATTGATGTACTTGATTGATGTGGCGAGTGTAAGCCAACTATGTTATCTCCCCTTTATTATTTATATTACATGGGATGTTGTGAAGATTGCCTAACTAGCGACATATGCCTTCAATGCGATTATGTCTCTAAGTCGTGCCTCGACACGTGGGAGCTATAGTCGCATCGAGGGTGACACGTGGGAGCTATAGTCGCATCGAGGGTGTTACACTAACCTATTAACCGGAGGCCCAGCCCAGAATTGCTGTTTTTTTGCTTGTTTTAGGGTTTCGAAGAAAAGGAATATCAAACTGAGTCCAAACTGAATGAAACCTTCGGGAACGTGATTTTCTCACCGAATACAACTCAGGAGACTTGGACCCTACGCCAGCCAACTAACAGGAGGCCACGAGATAGGGGGGCGCGCCCTCTAGCCTCGTGGGCTCCCTGTTGCTCCACCGACGTACTCCTTCCTCCTATATATACCCACGTACCCCCAAACGATCAGATACGGAGCCAAACCCTAATTCCACCGCCGCAACTTTCTGTATCCACGAGATCCCATCTTGGGGCCTATTCCGGAGCTTTGCCGGAGGGGGCATCGATCACGGAGGGCTTCTACATCAACACCATAGCCTCTCCGATGAAGTGTGAGTAGTTTACTTCAGACCTATGGGTCCATAGTTAGTAGCTAGATGGCTTCTTCTCTCTTTTTGGATCTCAATACAATGTTCTCCCCCTCTCTCGTGGAGATCTATTCGATGTAATCTTCTTTTTGCGGTGTGTTTGTTGAGACCGATGAATTGTGGGTTTATGATCAAGTCTATCTATGAATAATATTCGAATCTTCTCTGAATTCTTTTATGTATGATTGGTTATCTTTGCAAGTCTCTTCGAATTATTAGTTTGGTTTGGCCTACTAGATTGATCTTTCTTGCAATGGGAGAAGTGCTTACCTTTGGGTTCAATCTTGCGGTGTCCTTTCCCGGTGACAGTAAGGGCAGCAAGGCACGTATTGTATTGTTTCCATCGAGGATAACAAGATGGGGTTTTCTTCATATTGCATGAGTCTATCCCTCTACATCATGTCATCTTGGTTAAGGTGTTACTCTGTTTTTAACTTAATACTCTAGATGCATGCTGGATAGCGGTCGATGAGTGGAGTAATAGTAGTAGATGCAGGCAGGAGTCGGTCTACTTGTCTTGGACATGATGCCTATATACATGATCATACCTAGATATTCTCATAACTATGCTCAATTCTGTCAATTGCTCAACAGTAGTTTGTTCACCCACCATAGAATACTTATGCTCTCGAGAGAAGCCACTAGTGAAATCTATGGCCCACGGGTCTATCTTTATCATATCAATCTCCTATTACTTAGTTATTTACTTTGCTATTTACTTTGCCTTTATTTTACTTTGCATCTTTATCATAAAAATACCAAAAATATTATCTTATCATATCTATCAGATCTCACTCTCGTAAGTGGCCCTGCAGGGATTGACAACCCCTATTTGCGTTGGTTGCGAGGATTTATTTGTTTTGTGCAGGTACGAGGGACTCGCACATAGCCTCCTACTGGATTGATACCTTGGTTCTCAAAAACTGAGGGAAATACTTACGCTACTTTGCTGCATCATCCCTTCCTCTTCGGGGAAAACCAACGCAGTGCTAAAAGAGGTAGCAATGGCACCGAGCGAAGGTGGCGGTGTGGAGAGAGGAGGAAAACCGTGAGATGGAAAACAGTGATGTGGCCCCAAATTCTTGGTATGTTTGTGGTAATGGTAGAACTCAAACTGCTGGAGTTTTCCAAATTCAGGGGATGTCAGCCAAGCGTCCATCGTGCTTGGTATGGACAGCAGGTAGCGTGTCGGGATGCAGAGGCGTTGAACGGGGCCCTGCTGGTGAGACGAGACGATGCCTCTGAGGAGATCAAATTCAGGAAGGACAGATATCTGACGACAGTCGAGATTGAGGGGCATGGTGCGCTATAGAGGGCGCCACTGAGTTGAGAGGACTTGTGTGCGGCATCAATCCTTGGTGGGGAGAAGCGAGATGATCTCCTCAAGGATGACGTCCGGGAGATCGCTGGTGCGGTCAACCGGAGATTCTATCGGTTCCTCAGATCCAGGTGGGGGGGGGGGGCTCGCCGCTTCTCCTCACGATGCCGGGTGCGGGATCTACAACCGGCGTCGCCGCTGGCGGGAGCCTCATCTTCTTGGAGCTGGGGCCAGCCGACTCCATTTTCCTTGTTGGCGTCGCGCCGAGCTCACGGGTTTGAGCAGAGTAGCCAGAGACGAGCCTAGTGGCAGTGCGAGTGGGGAAGAAGGAGGGCTAGGGTTTTCTGTTGGAGTGGAAGAAGAGGAGTAGGTGTTTTCTATACGAGTGAGGAAGAAGGTGAGCGTTTTTTGGAAGAGTGAGGAAGATGGGGAGTGGGGGGGATTGGGGCGAGACGGAAACGTAAGTGGAAGCGAGGAGGAAGGAGGGTTTTCCTGGGATTGCCCCCTCTTCAAGAAATATGGGCTTCTCCTCACAAAAAACAAAAACAAATGGGCTTTAAGATGGATAGGCTTTTGTGTCGGCCTAGTCGGCTGCCCGTGTTTTGTACTGGAGGGCCTTGTGCTAGAGGCAGCCCGAGACACTCTCCAGCTTATTGCCCATTCGAAATAAAAAAAGAGATGCCTCCAGCTTATGGCGACTCATCGGTAACCTTTTCCAACTTGGCATCCACCAAATTAGAGGATGCGGTACTGGATGCAGACACTCACACTGGGCGCGTAGCGCGGCAAAGTGAGGTGTCAAATAACAGGCCTACAATATACTTACTAGATTGTGAAGGTTCACAGGCTAGTCAACATTTACATTAAACTAAGCTTCAAAAGATACGGTATGCATACTAACATTCATAAGAACAAAAGTTCAGCATGTTTGTCGGAGTAATGGGCCACGGGTAGGCTAACCTGGGCCCCATAACCTTTCAAGACATCGGGGCAGACTGCGCCCCTCAACATACCAAGGAGAAGAGCCATCCTCTGGGGGCCGGCTGGAGGAACAACCGGTAGCCCGTATACGGCCGAGTCCTAGAGGCAAGGCCAAGACAAGCCGACTCCTACTCGGCGGCTTCTAGAGAAGTCGGCCCCGAGGAGTCGGCCCACGGCGCCAGCGAAGCCCGTGCCCTCATCAAGGGGGACGGGACAGGGAATGGCTACAGTGTAGCCCACCCCTCCCCCTTTCTAGGGGCTGGCGTGGTCACAGTGCGCCGTACGGCGGAGATCTCTGCCCGGCGCAACACTGTTGCCATGCCACCCCTGACATCATCACAGGCGGGCGGAGTCCTGCTCCCATGACGGCCTGTCTGTACGGCCGAAGGACGATGGGCCCCACCAGTTAGCAAGAGCCCGGAAGACAGCAAGGATCCCACCAGTCGGACCCGAGGGAGGTTGGCCCCCAGGAGTCGGCCCGCCCCTCCCTTGGGACCCACTCGCCATTAACTAGGCGAGACGCGGAGTGGCTACAGTAAGCGCCCGCCCGGCGACGGAGCTGTAACCACAACCCCCTGACCAAGCCCGCGTCATTTGAGACGCGGCAATAGTGATCCGCAGCCAGCAGGACCCGCGAGTGATGGAGGCGGCCTGTCGGCTCCGTACCAGACCAGCCGGCGAGGCCCACTAGGCGGCGGGCCCCAATAGTTGGCGGAGAAGCCGACGACCAGAGAGACTGACAGCCGGGCCCTACGCCCGGCCGGATTACCATTGTACCCCTAGGGGGTAGGCCTATATAAACCCCTAGGGCACCCATGCAAAGGGTCCCGAACCTGTTAGAACTAGACCAGATCATATAGGAAGGAGGGAGCTAGCCCTGCGTTCTCCTACCTCTAGCATACAGCTCAAGGAGCACCTTTGTATTCACTTGTGCCTTAGTGATCATGCGGAGACCCCGCAGAGCAGGACTAGGGGTGTTATCTCCTAGGAGAGCCCCGAACCTGGGTAAAGTTCGCCGGCGTACGTGTCTACGCCTCATCCCGCTTCCGGGCACCGGCGATGTTCTACTCGCTCCCACCATGATTAGCCATCCCTTGGCATATGTCGCACCCAACCCCCGACATTTGGCACCCACCGTGGGGAGAGGTGCACCGTCGTCCGGAGACCTGTTCTGGAGGGGAACCCTTTTCCTCCCTGGTGAGCATAGCCATCCCGACACGCCAGACGGAGTCTGTGCCGATGCGCTGCGTAGCGCGGAGAGCTGCCTCGCCGACCTTGTTGGCGAGGTTCGCCTCTCCGACGAGCCGACATCCGATGCGGGCAATGACGGCCCCGAGAGCCGCCTCGTCAGCCTCCTCGATCAGCTCCACATCGCCAGCGATCCCGCTACGGATTTGGAATCCGTTGGCTCCACCGACCCGATGCTTGTCGACTCCGATATTGTGTCGCTCGACGTGTTCCCCTCCAACGTGGTAGTCTACGACGAGCCGCCTCCTCGCGAGGAGAGCGGCGAAAGCGCCGTCACGGAGGTGCTTGTCATCAGCCACAGTGAGCAATCTGGCGGAGATGCTCATGACCCGCTCAACGCGGCACTACAAGACCTGATGGCGCCCCTCCCAGAAGATGCCGACACCGAGATGCTGGAAGCACGCCGCCTCCAGCTCGTTGAGGGTGCCAAGAAGCTGGCTAGCATGAGACACCAGTCGGAAGCCTACCGGCGCGAGATGGACCGTGCTGTGGGCGGCACGCCGGCTCCCGCGGGGTCCAGCCGCCTTGGCGCGGTCCAGCAGCGCAGCGTGGCCATTGCCAACCTACTCAAGGCAGATCGCCCCGTCTACGCCACGCCCACGGAGAATATCCGAGCTGCCCAGGCAGCAGCAGAGGAATTAGACAAGTTTGAGGGTGAAGAATGTCGCCTGATGGCAAAGCGCGTCCAGCGGCTCCTCGACGCGGCTGCTGAGCAGCACGAGGACGGCTGCCACACTGAGGCGCCCCACTAGAAAAATGACGATCTGCCTCCCCACCGAGATCAAGGCGCGACATCTCGGACGCCGAGTAGTGACGTCCGCGGGAGAAGAGACAAGGAGTCGGCTGCTAGCTGCAGCCGGACTCGCATCACCATTGAGCACGACCAAGACGGCCGCCCAAGGGGAGTGGAACGACGGGATGACTTTCCGCCTCCTCCCCCTCGAAGGGAAAGGCGCGTCACCCCACCGCCTGTTGATCACCCAACACTCGGCGACCGCCTTGGCCACCGAGAGGGAGTCGGCGAGAATGATGCCTGCCACCGGATCGACCGTCTCCACCGGTCCCTGGCGCTAGAAGAGGAAGATGAATTGGGCCCGCCCTGTTTCGGCCCCCGCATTCAAGATGAGCCTTTCCCATAGGGTTCACGCTCCCGAGAGACACGCCCAAATACATCAGCTCCGTGAAGCCGGAGGACTGGCTGGTCGACTACTCCACCACCGTGAGCATAGCAAACGGCAACAAGTGCGTTGCTATAAAGTATGTTCCGCTCATGCTCCACGGCACAGCCCGGACCAGGCTAAACAGTCTGAAGCCCCGCAGCATCAACAGTTGGGTCGACTTCACCGAAGCCTTCATCCGCAACTTCACCAGCATGTACAAGCGACTGCCCAAGCCTCGCCAGCTCTCCTTGTGCGTGCAAGGCCCCAACGAGTCAAATCGCGACTACCTCACGCGTTGTGCCGAGCTCCGCAACTCTTGCGAGGGCGTGCACGAGGTGCAGGCTATCAAGTACTTCACCGCTGGGTGCCGGGAGGGCACCCTCCTCAAGCACCGACTCCTCTGCGACGAGCTGGCGACCCTCGACGAGCTGCTGATCATAGCGGATAAATGTGCCACGGCCGATTCCTCCATGAAGGCGGAAATTCAGATTGATGCATCTGGCAAGATAGCCCCTCAGGCTCCTCGAACCTCGGCTGGAGACAGCAGCTGGCGCCTACAACAGAGCGATAGCAAGCACAGAGCCATACGGCCGGCTTCCATGACCCGACAGGTGGCAGCAGTCGAAGACCAGCAGCCGGATGGGCAGCCTCTGTCCAAGCGACCGAAGGGCGGCAAGTCCAATTGGCTGCCAACCTTCTCATAGGAGCAGACTCTGGATGCACCCTGCAAATTCCATAGTGGTGCGAAGCCGTCCAACCACACCACTCGGAAGTGCCATTGGCTCACCAGGATCGCCAAGGGAGACGGCCTTCCGCCTCCTCCGCCTGCTGGGCAGCAGCCGCCTCCTCCTCCGCCCCAGCGGCCGGCGGTCAGACCAGTTGGAGCCATACAAGATGAGTACCCAGAAGAGCATGGAGCCTATGTCATGTTCACCAGCGTAGTTCATGATTGACGCAGCAGACGGTTGCAACAACAAGAAGTGAATGCGGTAGCATCAGAAACCCCAGAGTTCATGCATTGGTCCGAGAAGCCCATCAGCTGGAGCAGAGCCGACCACCCGGAAGTGTTGCCCAACCCCGACTTCTATGCCCTGGTTTTGGATGCCACCTTTGCCACAGACAGGCGAGCTGCTCGTTTCTCCCGAGTTCTGATAGATGGCAGCAGCAGCATCAACATCCTGTACAAAGATACCTTGGAGAAGTTAGGAATCAAACAAAGGCAGCTTCAGTCCAGCCGGACTATATTCCATGGCATACTTCCTGGCCTTTCCTGCTCACCAATCGGCAAGATCCAGATAGACATCCTCTTTGGAGACAAGGATCACTTTCGCCGAGAGCCAGTTTGGTTTGAGGTGGTGGACCTTGAGAGCCCATACCACACACTGCTTGGCCGGCCCGCTCTGGCCAAGTTTATGGCAGTCCCCCACTATGCCTACCTCAAGACGAAGATGCCGAGTTCCAAGGGTATTCTGACCATAGCCGGCGACTACAAGAAGTCATCTGCCTGCGCAGCTGAGAGCAGTCGGTTGGCCGAGTCCCTCGTGATCGCAGCTGAGAAGCGGCTCCTTGACCGGGTTGTGGCGATGGCAGGCAAGCGGCCAGAGATGTCGCCCGATCCCAAGGAGTCGGAAGTTGAGGGCTCGTTCAAGCCGGCCAAAGAGACAAAGAAGATTCCCTTGGACCCGGAGCACCCGGAGAGGTATGCTATCGTAGGTGCAAACCTCGACAGCAAATAGGAAGGCGAGCTCGTCGATTTCGTCCGTGAGAATCGGGACATCTTTGCATGGTCCCCCAAAGGCATGTCGGGCGTCCCGACCGATTTCGCCGAGCACAAGTTACATGTTCGTCTTGATGCCAAACCAGTCAGGCAGCCCTTGCACCGCCTGTCAGAAGAGAAGAGAAGAGTCGTTGGAGAAGAGATAGCCCGGCTGCTACCAGCTGGCTTCATCATGGAGGTGTTCTTTCCAGAGTGGCTGGCCAACCCAGTTCTTGTGCTGAAGAAAAACAAGCAGTGGCGTATGTGCATCGATTACACCAGCCTCAACAAAGCATGCCCCAAGGACCCGTTCGCTTTGCCGAGAACCAACCAAGTGATTGACTCCACAGCCGGATACAAGCTGTTGAGTTTTTTGGATGCATATTCAGGATACCACTAGATCAAGCTGAACCCGGCCGACAGACTGAAGACCGCCTTCATCACACCGTTTGGAGCCTTCTGCTACTTGACCATGACGTTCGGTTTGAGGAATGCCGGCACCACGTTTCAACATTGCATGCAGAAGTTCCTCCTCAAGCAACTCGGCAGAAATGCCCACATTTACGTGGACAATGTGGTGGTGAAGACGGAGAAGCGTGGAACGCTGCTAGAAGACCTCAAGGAGACCTTTGAGAACTTACGCCGGTTTCAAATCAAGCTCAACCCAGAGAAATGCGTCTTTGGAGTACCAGCCGGCCAGCTTCTTGGATTCCTGGTCTCAGAGCGCGACATAGAGTGCAACCCTGTGAAGATCAAGGCCATCAAGAGGATGGAAGTACCCACCCGACTACTGGATGTGCAGAAGTTCACTAGCTGTTTGGCATCCATCAGCCGGTTCATCAGTCGGCTGGGCAAGAAGTCTCTTCCCCTGTACCAGCTCATGAAGAAGACTACCTTTTTCGAGTGGAACGACAAGGCGAACGAAGCTTTTCTCTAGCTCAAAAAGATGTTGACTACTCCACCTGTTCTGGCGGCTCCGACTCCTAAGGAGCCCATGCTCCTCTACATCGCCGCCACCAGCTGAGTGGTCAGCACAGTCATCGTGGTAGAGCGCAAGGAGGAAGGCAAGGCACTACCAGTCCAGAGACCGGTATATTATTTGAGTGAAGTGGTGACGACCTACAAGCAAAACTACCCCCACTACCAGAAGATGTGCTACGGAGTGCACTTTGCTGCCAAGAGATTGAAGCCGTATTTTCAAGAGCACCCAATCACTGTGGTCTGCATAGCTCCACTGGCCGAGATCATCAGAAGCCGAGATGCTTCGGGCCGAGTGGCCAAATGGGCCATAAATTTGCCCCCCTGGACCATCTACTACCAGCCTCGCACCGCCATCAAGTCACAAGCGCTGGCTGACTTCCTCGCCGACTGGGCCGAGACCCAGTACCTGCCGCCAGCGCCCGACTCCACCCATTGGCAGATGCACTTTGATGGCTCCAAGATGCGCACCGGTTTGGGAGCCGGCATCGTCCTCACCTCTCCCAAAGGCGACAAGCTCAGATATGTGCTGCAAATCCATTTTGCCACCTCCAATGATGTCGCTGAATACGAGGCACTCATTCACGGGCATCGGCTTGCCAAAGAACTCGGCATTTGCCGGATCCTGTGCTATGGTGACGCCGACTTGGTGGTCCAGCAGTCGTCAGGCGACTGGGGCGCCAAGGATGCAAACATGGAAAGCTATCGTTTCCTCATACAACAACTCAGTGGGTATTTTAATGGATGCGAGTTTCTCCATGTGCCAAGAAACGACAACGAGCAAGAAGATGCCTTGGCACGAATCGTCTCCACCCGCCAAGCAATACCGGCCGGCGTCGCCCTTTAATGCCTCCTCAAGCCGTCTGTCAAGCCATCGCCAGAATCAGATTCTATCTTCATGCTGGCTCTCCCTGAAGCAGTCAAATCCGACTTGAGAGCTCCAGCAGCCGACACAAGAATTCTGGCCGACGGCTCGGGGACCGCGACAGTCGCAGCCGGCCCGGGGACTTCAGAACCCGGCCTAGGGACTGCAGCGGCCAGCCCGGGGACTTAAGAGCCCGACTCGGGGACTGCACCAATCGACCCGGGGACTTCATCAACCCAGCAAGCAGCTGCCGATTCCAACCTGCCACCTCCCGGCCCAACCGCCCTCATCCAAGTCACAGTCTTGGCAATCGCAGAAATTGCAGCACCTTCATGGGCCCAGTCCATCCTCAATTTCCTGGTAAACAAAGAGCTGCTGACTGATGAGAACTCGGCGCAGCATGTGCAACGTCGGGCAGCAGCATACAACATAGTCAATAGAGAGCTTGTGAGGCGCAGCGTCACTAGTGGCTACCAGCGCTGCGTGGAGCCGAAGCAAGGCCAAGCGATTCTCAAAGACATCCATCAAGGCGAGTGTGTCCACCATGCGGCTTCAAGAGCGCTTGTCGCCAAAGCCTCCCACCATGGTTTTTTCTGGCCGACTGTTCTAGAAGACGCCAAGGCTTTGGTCCAAAAATGCAAAGGGTGCTAGAAGTTCCGTTCCAAGCCACATCAGCCGGCTTCTGCACTTAAGACTATTCCCATTGCCTGGCCCTTTGCTGTCTGGGGCCTGGATATGATGGGACCATTCAAGACGGCAAGGGGTGGCTTGACTCATCTGCTTGTCACGGTGGACAAGTTCACCAAGTGGATAGAAGAAAAACCAATCAAGAAGTTGAATGGTCCGACTGCTGTGACTTTCATCTCCGACATTACCGTCCGGTATGGCATACCACACAACATCATCACCGACAACGACATGAATTTCGCCAAAGGTGCCTTGGCCCGTTTCTGCGCGACGCAGGGCATCCGACTGGACCTAGCGTCCCTTGCCCATCTGCAGTCAAACGGCCAGGTACAGCGAGCAAACGACCTCATTTTGTCCAGCATCAAGCCCCGACTGATCGAGCCTTTGGAACGATCAGCCGGCTGCTGGCTCGACGAGCTGCCGGCCGTCCTTTGGAGTCTGCATACAACTCTGAACAAGTCAACTGGCTTCACACCTTTCTTCCTTGTCTACGGTGCCGAAGCCGTCATCCCAACGGACATAGAATTCGACTCCCCTCGAGTCACCATGTGCACCGAAGAGGAGGCAGAAGAAGCACAACAAGACGACGTCGATCTGCTGGAAGAGGGCCGGCTGCTGGCACTCAGCCGGTCCAGCATCTACCAGTAGATCCTATGCCGATACTACAACCGGAAGGTCAAGCCAAGATCTTTCCAAGAAGGAGATCTTGTGCTCCGGCTGATCTAGCGAACAGCCGGCCAGCACAAGCTCTCGGCGCCTTGGGAAGGCCCCTTCATCATCAGCAAAGTGTTGGGCAACGACTCCTACTACCTGATCGACGCTCAGAAGCCTTGAGCATGCAAGAGGGACGACTCCGGCAAGGAGATGGAGCGCCCATGGAATGCAAATCTCCTTCAAAGATTTTACAGTTGATGTAGTATGTACCACGCTACCTTTTTGTATTAAAGTACGAAGAATCCAGGTCCCCCGAGAAGAGCTCGGGGACTGCCCACTTTTATCTATATGATAAGAATTATGTCTATGAGTATGTCATTTTTTGTTATGCCGCCTGGCACCGGGTTTGACTAGTCAGCCCGGGGACTTGCCGTCTTGTACTATGCAATGCTTCCTGCAGCCGGACAAGTAATCTGTGGCACTTAAGCCGTCTCCTGCCAGAAGCCGCAACTCGCAGAGCGACTGCATGGTGGGCAGGAGCAAGGTAGAAACGGTGCCCACATGAAAAATGGCTAAGGACACAAAGCATGTGCATAGTCTAAACCGGCTTCCCGCCTTTTACGACCGACTGTTGAGCAGCCGGCCCGCCATTTTCTACTCAACTCGCTACAGAGCTCTAAACGGTTAAGTACTTGCCTTCCCAAAAGTAACTAAGTACTTGACCCAGCAACAGTCCGTAGAGCGGCTGTTTGGCTGGCAAGACGGCAACCTAGGGAAGGCGGCAAAGGAAAAAGCCAAAGAGCAAGATACACCCCGCGGGTGGAATTGTGCAAAAAATAACAAGTTCATCGAGACTGACAGACAGGTGAAGTAAAAGACAAAATGTCAGCCTAGGAAGCGGTAGAAGGGTTTGGGGGATCGAAGGAGTCGGCAGTGCCAGTTGCCGGAGCGGCCGGCTGGTCGGTCTCCGCTTGGTCGCCTCCGGTGGCAGCTGGCTCAGTTGGGCGCGGCTCATTGCTGGAGGCGCGGTCGAGCTGAGGCTGGCCGTCCGCTCCAACCTCTGGCGCCCCCTCTTCGCCTCCCTCCTCCGCCTCACCTTCTTCCTCGCCGCTGGAGTTGATCACCTCTGTCGAGTCTCCGCCGTCTTCGTGGTTCAGCCCGAACCATTCTGGCGGCGCCTCGGTGCCGTCTTTAGCCCGCTCTGGGACGAAGACGCTGGTGTCGGTATACTCGGCGATCGAAGCCGCGCCCTTGACGAGATCATCTTCCACGACCACCAACTCCTCCTGAGCCTCCAGCCGGAACATGGCTAGCTGGGCCAGACTCAGCCTAGGGTACCATGCCTTGATGAACTCCAAGGCCCGGCGCGCTCCAGCCCGGGCCAAAGAGCCCTTCCAGGACTCAAGACGATCGGCCGCTACCTCTAGCCAGTTGGCAGTCCGACTGGGAGTACGCGGTGCCGGCATGTCTGGCCACAGGGCGGCGATCGCCTGGACGCCGACACGCTAAAGCCGGCGCAGCATCCGATGGGCCGGCCGAAGGCGGGCCTCGATGCTCAGCATCTGCTCATTAAAGGTCCGGGAGGCATTGGCAGCGATCTGCGCACCGTCCGCTCTCCGTCCTTCGCGGTCAGCCTTGATGGCCTGGTTGGCGGCGTTCGAATGGCTGGGGAAGAAGTCTGCCGAGACAGAAGCGAAGAACAAAATTAAAGGATAGAAGCCGGCTCGACCAACAGCCGATAACTTAAGGAAGAAAAATAAAAGAGGGGAGGCTCACCATCGACGATATCCTTGATCTCGTGGAAGCCGGAAGTCAGCATCGCCTCCTTGTCAGTCCAGGAGGAGCATTCGGCCGCAAACTCAGCAAGGAGGGAAGTCTCCCTGTCCTCCGCCTCCCTCTGCTCTTGAGCCAGCTTGCCGCACTCCTCCTCCTTAGCGCACAACGCGGTGTTGGTTTCGCCCAGCTGCTGCTGCAAGGTGGCGTTGGCTTCTGTGGAAGAAAGAAGAAAGCAAGGTGTTAGTCGCCAAACAAAGAAGAACAGCCGCCGGGGAGATCCGGCCCGACTGCTCAGCAGTCGGCCCGAATCTTGGGGACTATAGCCTGCGGGTGCGACAGCGCGCCCCCATAGAGAAAGAAGAGGACTTACTACGGCTTTCCGACAAGTCGGTGGTCCACTGAGCCAGCTCCTGGATGTTGGAGTTGAAAGTTGTCACGCGAAGGTTGTGGTAGTCCTGTGACAAATTTTGGGATAAATGTTAGTGCTTGGAACTCGTCGATTAGAGTTCTGAGCCGCCTGCTCAGCAGCCGACTCGGAACTCGGGGAATACAGCCAGTGGGTGCGCTGGCGCGCCCCCACAAAGAATCACAAGAAACAGAAACAAGGAAGAAGGAAACGTACCTGGATGGCCTCTCGCGACGCCAGATGCGCCTTGTTGCAGTTCCTGATGGCTTCGCCCTTGGCTCGGATCTTGGCTTGGACGTCCAAGAGCTCCCGGTTCAACGGGCCTGTCCCGACTCCCCGCACCCACCCAGTGGGCGCGGCCCTCGTCGCCTCGGTGTCGGGGATCGAGGAGCTCGCAGCGCCAGTCTCCAGCAGGCGTGGCGCTGAGGCCGCCTTTGCAAGACGGCGGCGCGTCGGTGTACCGACCTCGAGAGCCAGGCTCGTCGCCACCTCGTGTTTAGTTGGCGGCACCGGCGGGTCCGCCGGCTGCCCGCCTGGCTTGCTCCCGGACGGCGGCGATGGCGGCACGACTACGTCCGGCATGGCGGTGTCGCCACCGTCCCTCTCCATGATCGGGTTCTCGCCGATGACTTCCCCAGTCTGTGCCGTGAACTCCGGTGGTGGCGGCGCAGAGTTCAGAGGGACGACGAACACCGCTGACTGGCGGTGTGCGGCTTCTTCAACATGCTTCTTCTCCGCATCGGCGGCCTCGGCTTCTGCTAGCTTCTTCCGGGCAGCGGCCTCCGCCTTGTCGGCTTCCGCCTTCTTCAGGCGGGCGGCTTCCCGCTCCTCGCGCGCGTCCCGCGCGTTCCGCTCCATTGCCTCCCGGAGATCGGCGGCCGGATCAATTCGTCGGGTGGTGGAGGAGGTCTCCGCCGACTTCATGATGGAGCCGGCGGCCGACTTCTCGAGAGAGAGCGGGGCCCTAAAAGTCAAGAACGTAAAGAAAAGGAATTTTAGACAGAGTCAACGAAGAAAAATTGAAGGCGCAAAGGAAGGTAGCACTTACGCAGAAACCAGCTGCGGCATCTTCACCTCCTTGCGGAAGTGGTTGGCCTTCACGGCCGCTTCGTCCCGCTTGGTCGCCGCGGCCGAGCCCTTGGGCTTCTTCGGCCGACATCCGAACAAGCTCGGCCCAGCCTTGCACTTCTTAGCGCCGCCTTGGGGGTCCGGCGCGGTAGACGAGCTCACGCCCGGCTAGCCGACTCCTGGCTGGTGGCGCGGGGCGACTTCCCCCACGTCGTCATCAGGCCAATCCTCGAAGCTGGCTCTGAGCCTCGGGCCGCCCACTTCGCCACCTCCTCCCTCGACGTCATCCCCTAAGGCCGCCGCCCCCATGTTGGGGTCGTCAACGTCGCTCTCCGCCCGGTCGGGGAGGAATTCGTGGTTCAGCCCCGTAGTGCCGGCTGCTGGCTAGAGGAGGGGGCTCTGTTCAAAGGCCGATTGGTCAGGCTGGACAAGACGGACTCGGCAAGCAAATGATCAGAGAAAAAGAAAGAAAAAACAACTCACCATGGGCAGAGGGTTGGCGCGTGAATACGGCTCCTTGCCGAACAACCACTCTTCCATGAGCTCGCATTTTGCAAGATAGTTCACCATGAAGGTGACCTCCGCGTGAGGCATCTCCTTGGTGCGCAGCCGACTCGGGTCTCGATGCCCGCTCATCTGGCAAATCATGTGGGGGCGGCCCTGGAGAGGGAGCACTCGGCGCGCCATGAATGCGGCCAGCAAATCAGGCCCGGTCAGGCCCTCCGACTGCGTTAGCACTCAGAGCCACACGATGGCGATGGCTCCAGCAGGCGTCAGCATCCTGGCCTGGTACGACCAGTTAGGTTGCCTTCCAGCTGGCGGGCCGATTACGTAAGCCGTCAAGTTGACCCAGTCGCCCTCCGCGGATATGCTCTTGACATAGAAGTACGACCGCTGCCACATCTTCACTGACTTTATCAGCGTGATGGGGGGAAACGGGTTGTTGGTGCCCGACCTCCGCACCGCGATGAACGCGCCGCACTGGGCCGGCACGCCCGCGATGTGGGTGCCGAGCTTGGAGTAGAAGAACTCCCCCTAGAGCTCAATGGTGGGTAGGACGCCAAGGAAGCCTTCACACAAGGTGACGAAGGCGGACAGCAGTACCACCGTGTTGGGGGTGAGGCGGTGCGGCTGGAGACTGTAGAATTCCAGGAAGGAGCGGAAGAAGTTGCTAGCTAGTAGGCCAAGGCCGCACAGGCAGTGCGAGCGGAAGACGACCCACTCGCCCTCCTCCAGCACCGACAATATCTCCCTCCTCAGCGTGAGGCGGACCCTCACGAAGTCCTTGCCGGGAAGCTGCCGCGTCTGGCGGAGGAAATCGACATGGTCGTCGTGGACCTCGGAGCCATCCCACGCTCCGGAGCGCACTGCAGGGGGTGTGATGGTGGAAGAGGAGCTCATCAGGAACGAATCACCGCAAGGCTTAGCGCAGCTTGGGGCGCAGCGGCGAGAGAAAGAAGAAGGAGAAAGGAATGGGGAGGAGGGACGCGCGTGCTCCGCCGCTCCCCCCTCCCCCTACTTATAGGCCTATGGGCTGCGAAGCCGAGGGGGCGATCGTGGGATTTACTGCGCCCATGATCCCACGCCCCCATGTTTATCGCATAAAGTTACCGCGCACAGTAACCCCGCGGGAACCCCAACCGCCCGCCTCAGCCGCAGCAGATCCGCTCGCGCACTGAGGCATGGTAGGGGCGGGCCCCGCCCGTAGGTGTGTCCCATCGTGCCATGGGTTGGCGGACGGGCCTAGCCGCTCAGCGCCACGTGGCATAACCGGACAGGACGGCGGCCTGGAGGCTTAGCTAGCACGCCATTGGTTTCCCGCCGAGGCGTTCGAGGCTTGGATAAGTCAGGCTGGGCACGACCGACTCCCGCCAGTCGACCCGACAAAAGTCGGACAAAGCTCCACCCTAGGACTCGGAGAAGAAAACTGCTGAGGCTCCTCGGCTTCTCAGCCGTGGCACCTCACCAGCTTCGGGGACTACTGTCGGAGTAATGGGCCACGGGTAGGCTAACCCGGGGCCCAGAACCTTTCAAGACATCGGGGCAGACTGCGCCCCTCAATATGCCAAGGAGCAGAGCCGTCTTCTGGGGGGCGGCTGGAGGAACAGCCGGCTGCCCGTATACGACCGAGTCCTAGAGGCAAGGCCAAGACAAGACGACTCCTACTCGGCGGCTTCTAGAGAAGTCGGCCCCGAGGAGTCGGCCCACGACGCCAGTGAAGCCCGCGCCGTCATCAAGGGGGACGGGACAGGCAATGGCTATAGTGTAGCCCACCCTCTCCCCCTTTCCAGGGGCTGGCATGGTCACACTGCGCCATACGGCGGAGATCTCCACCCGGCGCAGTACTGTTGCCATGCCACCCCTGACATCATCACAAGCGGGCGGAGTCCTGCTCCCACGATGGACTGTCGGTATGGCCCAAGGACGACGGGCCCCACCAGTCAGCGAGAGCCCGGAAGACGGTAACGATCCCACCAATGGGACCCGAGGGAGGTCGGCCCCCAGGAGTCGGCCCGCCCCTCCCTCGGGACCCACTCACCATTAACCAGGCGAGACGCGGAGTGGCTACAGTAAGCGCCCGCCCGGCGGCGGAGCTGTAGCCACAACCCCCGGACCAAGCCTGCGTCATTAGAGACGCGGCAACAGTGATCCGCAGCCAACAGGACCCGCGAGCGGCGGAGGCGGCCTGTCGGCTCCATACCAGACCAGCCGGCAGGGCCGACTAGGCGGCGGGCCCCAGCTGTCGGCGGAGAAGCCGGCGACCAGGGAGACTGACAGCCGGGCCCTACGCCCAGCTGGATTACCATTGTACCCCTGGGGGGTAGGCCTATATAAACCCCCAGGGCACCCATGCAAAGGGTCCCGAACATGTTAGAACTTGACCAGATCATATAGGAAGGAGGGAGCTAGCCCTGCCTTCTCTTAACTCTAGCATACAGCTCAAGGAGCACCTTTGTATTCACTTGTGCCTTAGTGATCATGCGGAGACCCCGCAGAGCAGGACTAGGGGTGTTATCTCCTAGGAGAGCCCCGAACCTGGGTAAAGTTCGCCGGCGTACGTGTCTATGCCTCATCCCGCTTTCGGGCACCGGCGACGTTCTACTCGCTCCCACCATGATAAGCCATCCCTTGGCATATGTCGCACCCAACCCCCGACAATGTTTATGCATCTCGATGATTCACCATACTATAACCAATACAAAGTTGTGAGAAGGTGTGGAAATAAAGAAAATTGTTCGATGCTTCTCCGAGCAAAGGGCCTCCCTGCGCACGCATTAATTTCCTGGCATGCTTGTTTCTTCTCAGTGTTGCGAGCACTTTGAGCATGTTGGCAACTCCACAGCTAGCTAGCTGCCTCATCTTGCAATTGATGTTGACACATTTGTAGCAAACACATGAGGCAATAGAGATGACTCAACATGAGTCCATATTGTGCAGTTCCCCTAAAATCATCTTCATTGTCCTGAATATGAAAAGATAGGAAAACAATAGCTATACTTAAACGGTGTTGCAAAATAGTAGCACATATCAATAGCTCGGCATGAGAAAACATGATCATCTGGACGAAGGGGATACTGAACTTCCTGAGGAAGATTATATATAATTTCATATGTCCTTGGTTGATTTCCACCTTCGGCTGCACTGCTTGTTTGCTACTCCACACATGACAGGATCGTTTCGCACTGCAATCAGCAAGTCAATGTACGAATAAGCTTATTTCATCTTGCGGTGGTGATTGTACCTAGTTACGAATGTAGGAATACCTGGAGCACCATGAGGTTAGCTGACAGCAGGTAGATGCAGCCATATATGTTTTGTGCGGTGCTACCAAAATTGAGGTTTGTATCCCTTCCCATTATGAGAATTCTTCTTGAAGTTGGTAGAATGTGACAGCTTGTTCTTTGCATCAAACTTGCCTTTCCCCTAAGATTTGTTCTTGTTGTTTTGGGGCTGGTTGGGCTGGAAGTTCTTCTCGTGTACCATGTGGGCACTAGAAGCTCCCTCAGCGACCCAAGCACGTGTGTCTTTTGCTCTCGCCTTCTCTTCAAAATGAAGAGTGCTAATGAGATCTGAAACGGAAAACTCATGTCTCTTGTTTTTCAGAGAAGTAGCAAAATCGTTTCACGAAGGTGCAAGCTTGGCAATGATGGTCCCAGCAACAAATTTGTCTGGCAACACACACTTGAAGTACTCAAGTTCCTTAGTGAGTGACTATATCTCATGAGTTTACTGAACAACAGAGCGCTCATCAGTCATCTTGTAGTCACAGAATTGCTCCATGACGTACAACTCGTTGCCAGCGCCCGAGGCCCCAAACGTGGCCTCGAGCGCAGCCCACATGTCTTTGCCGCTGTCAAACGACATATATGAATCCACAATGGAATCGTCAAGAACACTCATCAGGGCAGCTTTAAAGAGGGTATCCATGTTCTCAAAAGCTTCCTGCTGTGTCGGATTAAGATCGCCCTCGGGCTTACCCTTAGTGGCGTCATAGAAGTACATGATCTTAAACCAATACACTGCTCTTGTGCGCCACCTTTTATATTGCACCCCTTAAAAGTAGGCGGCTTCAAAAGCGCAGCAAAACCACTCGGAGTAAATTGCCTATAATCAGGTTTTTGGATTGGATTGTTGAATATATGAGCAATTTACTATGAGATGTAATCCGAATCGACAGTAAATAGATGATGACGACAATTGCAAAGATCAAAGTAATGATGCGGACTAAACCAGGAGGAGAGAATCACATACTATACAGCGGGAGCAGAACCGCTGTGGTTGATGTTGTCACTCATGTCATTGATGAAGAGATTACCGAGGTCAGGGAAGAAGGCAGTCATTAAAGAAGTCGTCACTGGCAGCAGTCACAGGAGTGTGCTCACCAAAAACCTAATCACCCCTCTCCTGTATAGGATGGCGGGGTTCGGAGGACTGCTGTCCCTTCTTGCGGTGCGCGTCGGAAGGAGGGGTGGAGAAGAATTGCGTGGCGGCGCTAAGATCTGGAATGGTGCAAAACCATATGATACAGCGGCGGCCAGGGTAGAGGTTGTTAGGTCGGTCGTGCGAGTAAGACCAAACACTACATAATAGTTGGCCTTTGGCCCAAACCCCACGTCCAAGTCAATAATATCCCCACTATCCAAAAGAATCAGAAACGACTGAGTAATTAAGGTGTCCGTTAATTATTAAATAATGACAATAATTTTTTTTGACTCAAACCACACTTAGAGCATGGTTAATAGTATAGCCAACATCCGGCTATATGAAGTTGACACATCATTTAGTATTATACATAGCCTGCTTACAATAGTTAGTCCCTTTAGTATAATACTATATCATTAATAATGGCCCCACCTTTTGTCTCACAAAGTATGTGTAGTCTGAAATGCCGGGCGTGCAGCGGGCGATGCCCTTGGTCGGTGCACCGCTTCAACGTCGGAAGTAGTGAGAGGCCGCATTGCCCTGACTTGCCATCAATGTGGAGCGGTGGGCTCAACTGGCGCCAGGCAGGAAGGTTCGATTTTTGATTCAGTTGCTGTGCTGCTACCGTCCAATATTCACGTGTGGTTGTTTCTAGAATTAAAAAAAGGAGGTACTCCTACTTATGTTACCCCCACTATGGTTAGCCTTGTGCTTGGCTCTTCGCCTCTTCCGGAAGTCAAACAATAATGGTGGTACTATAGTAGTACTTCTGGCAATCTGACACCAAATTCGCTGCTGCACGTCCACCGCTTGTAAGCAAAAGTTTCTCCTCGTGCTGCGAGCCACCACGCATGCGTTGGCGAGGGAGAAGGCGTAGTAAGCAAGCTTCTCGTCGTTCTGCGAGTTCATGGGACACATCAAAGTTATTTAGTACGTACTCTCTCCAAAAAAGGGCTGACCATGTCATGGCTACAATCCCATGCTCCGTTGTTGAGTACGTGCACTATTCATGTGCTATCGAGGAGAAAAAATATTGCGTAGTAGGAGTAGGTGCCATCGAAGTGCACGACTCACTTATGCACTACTTATCTGATTATCTCCATTTTCTTGCATGACACGTGCACCTTGATGCTAGATGTCTCGCGTGTTGGCAAAAGGTTGAACAAAGCTCACATAAAAAAAGAGTGGAAGAACATAGATTCCTGACGACTGAGAAGGAGCAAGGAACCTCGCAGTGGAGCGTCTACCAGGAACCTTGCACGTTTTCCCCTGTTTTTTGCCGCCTGCCCACCCATAAACAAATAAAACAACATGAACTCTTCGCTAACCACTAGAGACGATACATCAGGATGCTAAGTTGAAGATATTTTATTAGTTTATACTCCCTCTATCTCGGCTTATAGGGCGTGCACGTAGTTTTAGGTCATCAATTTGACTATCTAAATATGAGTTATATGTCACCAAAAGTATATCATTAGATTCTTAAGTTGATGTAGTTTCTAAACATATACTCCCTCCATTCCTTGATATAAGGTGTATAGATTTTTGAGAAAAAAATCCAAAATATAAGGTGTATTGCATTGCACCACTTGTTTGGATATTTTTTTAGGGATTTGATTACATTTCCTTATATTAGGCAAGCTCCTCTATTTTTTCATGTCAATTAGTCAGGTGTAATCTCGCCCAAAACTTGTGAAATTTACCCTCCACATGCATTCTTTAATTTCCATGCCAAAAACTATACACCCTATATTCAGGAATGGAGAGAGTATTTTTCATCCAATATGATACATATTTAGCTAGTTAAATTGTCAACCTAGAACGACGCGCATGTCTTATAAACCGAGACGGAGGAAGTATTGATAACCACACAAGAAGCCACGCATGTACAGGACGCATGCAGCCACACATGTACACACGCCGACGCACTAAGTCATGCTGATTCAACTCATGCACAAACGCGCACAGCATGGAGCACACAACTCACATACACAACACATGCATGCACACACACTCGGCCGCGAAATGCACGTGAATAACACATGCATGCGCACACACGCTATTGCTTGGAGGAATGCACCATCTACGGCAACGTCCGGTTTGTCGTGCTACGGCGAAGCTCGCACACAACGGTGCCTACGCATCTCTTGCAGCACCTCTTTCTCATCGGTGCTCAACGACTAGCCGGAGACGAAGACGACCGCAGCCTCGACCTTAGAGCTAGCACCGATGGAAAAGCACGCACACTGCATGCACACGAGCACGTATGGAGTGCCCACGACGTGGTGCGTCCCCAGTCGCCTCTACTCCTTCTGCGCACGTTGTCTATGAAGGCAGCTGCATGCCTAATGATGATGTGGGTGAGATCTTCTAGGACTCAGATGATGACTAGGAAAATTATGGGGGGGTGTCTCCAACAGTGTTCCTCGGCTCGCACCTCTTGCATCACGGTGAAAGTACGGAGTTATGATTGATGTTCTTAGTCCTACTTAAAATTGGTACACTATATATAGACTAGTGTGTATACACGTGCAAGGCACGTCTTAATATAACAAAGTGATTTTGGTAAAAGGGAAAAGAAGTAATATATGTGCTAATAGATTCAAACAAAAGAAATTATAGTGATGTATAAATGCTGATATTAGTTCAATATTGTAAAAGCGGGAAGTAGTATTCATGCCATAAAATTGTATGTTCATTTAACAAGAACTGCACGTTGCTTCACTTTTTCCACGTGTTATTTTGAGAAATATCCACATTCTCCTACTAAACCATCTCGACTTGGCTCAATCAAACAATCTGGTGGTCATGTGGCAACATAGCCCATTGGAGCTAGTTATGGCTTCTTTTTTATAGAAAGGGTACATGATTGTTCTAGAACAGAGGTGATGTAGCAGCAGTGTATTGTTCATGCGAATCCTACTGATATTGGCCGTTGGATCTAGAAGATCAACGGTTATGATTGATGTTCTTAGTCCTACTTAAAATTGGTACACTATATATAGAATAGAAATAGAAGAATAGAAGAAGAAGAAGATAGTATAGATATAGAAACCCGCATGGAATGCGAGAAACCAACTCCGGCCACACACGTCCGTTCAGGAGCAGGACGCCGGCCAAGCTCCTCCTTCCACCATTTTGTCCACTCTTTCGGTGGCATACGACGAGCAGCAAGAGCAGTTCTCCGGCATAAAAGCCGTCTGGGTGGCCCGCCGAGCCCGGCAGCGCACTTCTCCACCTACCTCACCTAGCCCATCGGAGGCAGTTGCCGCACTAAGCCAGCGCGTGGTTCCACAACTGGCCACTCCAATACAGCTCGAGGAAGAGTGCCGACTTGCTCCACGCTGGCTTGTCAGGGAGCACAGCGGCATAGGCATCGTCGCTGCCCTCGATGCCGCCGCGTCGTACAACGCCTCCAGTGTCTTCCACTGCGCCATCCGCCGTCGACGCGTGCAAAACCATGACATGGAGGCAGAGAAAGAAGTTGTCGCTAATGTCGACAAGGTGATGCGGCTACGCGGATGTGGATGAGGTGACGGGTAGCATGTCCCCGCCCGCCGCCATCGAGGAAAAGTAGAACACGTGAGGCTGCCACCGATTGTATCCCATGAAGGCCTGATAACCCAAAAGTATAGGGGATCACAACAATTTTCGAGGGTAGAGTATTCAACCCAAATTTATTGATTCGACACAAGGGGAGCCAGAGAATATTCTCAAGTATTAGCAGCTGAGTTGTCAATTCAATCACACCTGGAAACTTAATATCTGCAGCAAAGTGTTTAGTAGCAAAGTAATATGATAGTAGTGGAAACGGTGATAAAAGGTAACGGTAGCAAAAGTAATATTTTTGGTGTTCTGTACTGATGATAACAATAGAATGGAAAAGTAAATAAGCGAAGAACAATATATGGAAAGCTCGTAGGCAATGGATCGGTGATGGAAAATTATGCCGGATGCGGTTCATCATGCAACAATCATAACCTAGGGTGACACAGAACTAGCTCCAGTTCATCAATGTAATGTAGGCATGTATTCTGAATATAGTCATACATGCTTATGGAAAAGGACTTGCATGACATCTTTTGTCCTATCCTCCCGTGGCAGCGGGGTCCTATTAGAAACTAAGGGATATTAAGGCCTCCTTTTAATAGAGTACCGGAACAAAGCATTAACAAATAGTGAATACATGAACTCCTCAAACTACGGTCATCACTGGTAAGTATCCCAATTATTGTCACTTCGGGGTTAACGGATCATAACACATAACATGTGACTATAGACTTACAAGATAGGATCTAGAACTCTCATATATTGGTGAATACATAATAGGTTCAGATCTGAAATCATGGCACTCGGGCCCTAGTGACAAGCATTAAGCATAGCAAAGTGATAGCAACATCAATCTCAGAACATAGTGGATACTAGGGATCAAACCCTAACAAAACTAACTCGATTACATGATAAATCTCATCCAACCCATCACTGTCCAGCAAGCCTACGATGGAATTACTCACGCACGGCGGTGAGCATCATGAAGTTGGTGATGGAGGAAGGTTAATGATGACGATGGCGATGGATTCCCCTCTCCGGAGCCCCGAACGGACTCCAGATCAGCACTCCCAAGAGAGTTTAGGGCTTGGCGGTGGCTCCAATCGTAAAACGCAATGAATCCTTCTCCTCTTGTTTTTTCTCCCCGAAAGTGAATATATGGAGTCCAGGTTGACGTCGGTGGAGCGTCAGGGGGCCCACGAGGCAGGGGGCGCACCCAGGGGGGCAGGCGTGCCCCCACCCTCGTGGACAGCTGGGACACCCCCTGACGTGGATCTTCCTTCCAATCTTCATTATATGTTCTAGAATAATGCTCCGTTGATTTTCAGGTCGTTCCGAGAACTTTTATTTCGGCACAAAAATAACACCATAGCAATTCTGTTGAAAACAACATCAGTCCAGGTTAGTTCCATTCAAATCATGCAAGTTAGAGTCCAAAACAAGGGCAAAAGTGTTTGGAAAAGTAGGTACGACGGAGACGTATCACCCCCCCCCCCAAGCTTAAACCTTTGCTTGTCCGCAAGCAATTCACTTGATAAACTAAAAGTGATAAAGAAAAACTTTTACAAACTCTGTTTGCTCTTGTTGTTTTAAATATGTAAAGCCAACATTCAAGTTTTCAGCAAAGATTATGAACTAACCATATTCACAATAACATTTATGTCTCATGTTTACTCATATAAATGGCATAATCAACTAGCGAGCAATAATAATAAATCTCGGATGACAACACTTTCTCAAAACAATCATGATATGATATAACAAGATGGTATCTCGCTAGCCCTTTCTGAGACCGCAAAACATAAATGCAGAGCACCTTTAAAGATCAAGGACTGACTAGACATTGTAATTCATGGTAAAAGAGATCCAATCAAGTCATACTCAATGTAAACTAACATCAATGAATGCAAATGACAGGGGTGCTCTCCAACTGGTGCTTTTTAATAAGAGGATGATGACTCAACTTACAAGTAAATAGATAGGCCCTTCACAGAGGGAAGTAGGGATTTGTAGAGGTGCCAGAGCTCGGTTTTGAAATAGATATGAATAATATTTTGAGCGGTATACTTTCATTGTCAACATAACAACAGAGAGATGGCGATATCTTCCATGCTACACACATTATATGCGGTTCCCAAACAGAATGGTAAAGTTTATACTGCCCCTCCACCAACAAGCATCAATCCATGGCTTGCTCGAAACAACGAGTGCCTCCAACTAACAAGAGTCTGGGGGAGTTTTGTTTGCAGTTATTTTGATTTGATTTGCATAAAGCATTGGACTGGGCATCCCGGTGACCAGCCATTTTCTCATGAGTGAGGAGCGGAGTCCACTCCTCTTGAGAATAACCCGCCTAACATGGAAGATACGGACAGCCCTAGTTGGTACATGAGCTATTCGAGCATACAAAACAAGATATTTATTTGAAGATTTAGAGTTTGGCACATACAAATTTACTTGGAACGGCAGGTAAATACTGTATATAGGTAGGTATGGTGGTCTCATATGGATTAACTTTGGGGTTTATGGAGTTGGATGCACAAGCAGTATTCCCGTTTACTACAGGTGAAGGCTAGCAAAAGTGTGGGAAGCGACCAGCTAGAGAGCGACAACAGTCATGAACATGCATTAAAATTAATCAACACCGAATGCAAGCATGAGTAGGATATAATGCACCATGAACATAAATATCGTAGAGGCTATGTTGATTTTGTTTCAACTACATGCGTGAACATGTGCCAAGTCAAGCCACTTGAATCATTCAAAAGAGGATACCACCCTATCATACCACATCACAACCATTTTAATAGCATGTTGGCATGCAAGGTAAACCATTATAAGCTCCTAGCTAATTAACCATGGCAGAAACAACTATAATCTCTAATTGTCATTGCAAACATGTTTATTCATAATAGGCTGAATCAGGAATGATGAACTAATCATATTTACAAAAAAGAGAGGTCGAGTTCATACCAGCTTTTCTCATCTCTATACGTTCATCATATAATCATCATTATTGCCTTTCACTTGCATGACTAAATAGTGAGGATAATAAATAATAATAGTGCAAGTGCATTGGACTAAGCTGGAATCTGCAAGCATTCAACTCAAGAGAGAAGACAAGGTAATATGGGCTCTTTGTCAGATCAACAATAATGCATATAAGAGCCACTTTAACATTTTAATTATGGTCTTATCCTATCGACCCCCAAAGGAAAGAAGAGAAATAAAACTATTTAAACGGGAAAGCTCCCAACAAGCAAAAGAAGAACGAGAAATATTTTTGGGTTTTCTTTTTAATTACTACTACAGGCATGGAAAGTAAACTAATTAAAAGCTACAACTATTTTTTTGTTCTTAAGGTTCATAAAACACACAAGAAGCAAGCATAAAAATGGAAAATAAACTAGCATGGATGATACAATGAAAAAGTATGAGCACCGACAACTAGCAATGAGCATGTGAACATGAATGTAATGTCCGTGAGAAATACGTACTCCACCAAGCTTAGGCTTTTGGCCTAAGTTGGTCTATGGCCACGGATCGCCTGGCGGATATCCAAAGTAATAGTTGGGGTCATACTATGAAGAAGCCTTGGATTTCCACTGGTTGGCAATCACCTCCGGGTCCCACTGATAATCAGACTGTCGTGGAGGATCAAATTGTGGTTTTGGCTCTGGCTCTGTAGCTGTCGTAGGGTTCCGGTAGGCATGAATGGCCTCCAACGGAACAAGGTACTTGCCTGCAGATAAATCAAACAAGGAAGGAGCAGGCAAGGTAATAGTATCAGGATGATTTTTACCAAATATTAATTTGTACTTAAGCTCCTTTTCCCTATTCTTAACAATAAAATAATGTGCTACTATACTCTTATAATCTAAATAAGCAGGAGGCAGCAATTTTTCTTCCTTCTCATAATGCCTAATAGGTATGTTAAAGTGTGCAGCGCGGCGCGAGGCGAAGATGCCTCCAAAGACGGGGCCCTTAGTATGGTTAAGATTTAACCGCTTTGAAATAATAGCACCTATGCTGAATGTATCATCACGAAATAAGTCATGGCACAAAATAACAATATCTGGGGCACTCAGGTTTCCACAGTTTCCGCGCCCAATTAAGCATCTACTAGCAAGTATAGCAAAGTAACATAGAACAGGAAAGTGTATGCTAGTAATTTGTGCGTCTGAAACCTTCCTCGTTTCCACTATAGTAATGGTATCAATAAACCCATCCACATCGTCACGATGTGGTTCCTCTATGCTGCCCTCAAAAGGGATCAAACAAACCCGGCAAAAATCATAAAGTGACATCTCCTTA
Source organism: Triticum dicoccoides (assembly GCF_002162155.2). Lineage (NCBI taxonomy): Eukaryota > Viridiplantae > Streptophyta > Magnoliopsida > Poales > Poaceae > Triticum > Triticum dicoccoides. Next base: position 407,713,663 of record NC_041390.1, on the reverse strand, counting down.
TGCTCATCATATAAATAAAATTCCACCGTACGTGGTGATCTCCTAGCATGGAAATGAAAGGTTTGCACAAAGATATTGGTGAGTAAGAGATACTATTCACGTTGGTCGTGGAGGAAGGCGGCGAGGCCTGCATTCTCAGCCAATTCATAGAAATCATCATATATCCCGGCTGCTCTCAAGAAATTATCACAAGGCCATTCACACGCCCGAACTTCCGTGGTGCGAGGGAGATTATACTTGGGCCTCTTATCCTCCTCACTTTGCTTATCCTTCGAGCTTCGGCTCGATGAGCCCCTCAAGAATCTCTTCATCTTTTTTGAAAATTTCTGAAATTTTAGTAACTTCAAAATAAAAGTGAACCAAACTCAAGAATATTGATAGCAACTACTCCTACAAGTGCCTAGAGGCAATATCATGCATCAAAACTACTTTTGACCATATAAATTTGACATGCAAGCTCAAGAACAGGGTCATCTAAGCAACAAAAACATGCAATGAATAAAGCACTAGAACAAAAACTAATTGGACCATTGGAGGGGTCACATACCAAGGAACAATCCCCCAAAGCAGTTTTGTGAGAGGTGCTTTGATCAAGGAGATCGAAAATGGCAGCAAAATGAGCTTGGACTCGGGTTCGAGCTGGTTAGTGGTGTTTGTGGGAGGAAGAAAGAGTGTGTGGTAGCTGGAATAAGTGGAGGGGATCCACCATGGGCCCACGAGGCGGGGGGGCGCCCAGGGGGTAGGGCGCGCCCTCCACCCTCGTGGCTAGGTGCTTGCTCCCCTACTGTGTTTTTAGTGCCAGATATTCTCAAATATTCTAGAAAAAATCATATTCAAATTTCAGGGCATTTGGAGAACTTTTATTTTCGGGGTATTTTTTATTGCATGGATAATTCAGAAAACAGACAGAAATTACTATTTTTGCTTTATTTAATATAAATAACAGAAAGTAAAAAGAGGGTACAAAGAGTTGTGTTTTCTAAATTCATCCATCTCATGCTCATCAAAAGGAATCCACTAACAAGGTTGATCAGGTCTTGTTAACAAACTCATTCCGAATAACATGGAACTCGAGAATTTTCGAATAACACTAGGTTGCCTCAACAGGGATATGCACATCCCCAACAATAAGAACATCATATTTCTTCTTGACAGTAGGAAGAGGAAATTCAAAACCTCCAAAAATAATCGACGGAATTTTTCCAATAGAGTTTATACTATGAACTTGAGGTTGTTTCCTTGGAAAGTGTACCGTATGCTCATTGCCATTAACATGAAAAGTGACATTGCCTTTGGTGCAATCAATAACAGCCCCTGCAGTATTCAAAAAGGGTCTTCCAAGAATAATAGACATACTATCGTCCTCGGGGATATCAAGAATAACAAAGTCTGTACAAATAGTAACGTTTGCAACCACAACAGGCATATCCTCACAAATACCGACAGGTATAACAGTTGATTTATCAGCCATTTGCAAAGATATTTCAGTAGGTGTCAACTTATTCAAATCAAGTCTACGATATAAAGAGAGTGGCATAACACTAACACCGGCTCAAAGATCACATAAAGCAGTTTTAACATAATTTCTTTTAATGGAGCATGGTATGGTTGGTACTCCGGGATCTACTAGTTTCTTTGGTATTCCACCCTTAAAAGTATAATTAGCAAGCATGGTGGAAATTTCAGCTTCTGGAATCTTTCTTTTATTTATAACAATTTCTTTCATATACTCTGCATAAGGATTCATTTTGAGCATATCAGTCAAACACATACGCAAGAAGATAGGTCTAATCATTTCAGCAAAGTGCTCAAAATCCTCATCATCCTTTTTCTTAGATGGTTTAGGAGGAAAAGGCATGGGTTTCTGAACCCATGGTTCTCTTTCCTTACCGTTCTTCCTAGCAACAAAGTCTCTCTTATCATAACGTTGATTCTTTGATTGTGGGTTATCAAGATCACCAGCAGGTTCAATCTCTACATCATTATCATTGCTAGGTTGAGCATCAACATGAACATCATCATTAACATTATTACTAGGTTCATGTTCATTACCAGATTGTGTTTCAGCATCAGAAATAGAAATATCATTAGGATTCTCAGGTGTGTCTACAACAGGTTCACTAGAAGCATGCAAAGTCCTATCATTTTTCTTTTTCTTCCTCTTAGAAGGACTAGGTGCATCAATATTATTTGTCTGAGAATCTTGCTCAATTATATTAGGATGGCCCTTAGGATACAAAGGTTCCTGAGTCATTTAACCACCTCTAGTCATAACTCTAACAACATTATCATTTTTCTTACTATTCAATTCATTGAGCAAATAATTCTGAGCTTTAAGTACTTGTTCTACTTGAGTGGTAACCATAGAAGCATGTTTACTAATAAGTTTAAGTTCACCTTTAATATTAGCCATATAATCAGCCAAGTGTTCAAGCATATCAACATTGTGTTTTAATTCTCTACCAAAATAAGCATTGAAGTTTTCTTGTTTAACCATAAAGTAATCAAACTCATCCAAGCATGGGCTAGCAAACTTAGTAAATGGGATTTCAGCTTTATCATATCTATAGAGAGAATTTACCTTTACTACCTGTGTCGGGTTATCAAGACCATGTATTTCTTCAACAGGCGGTAAATTAAGACCATGTATTTCTTCAATAGGAGGTAAAGTCTTAACATCTTCAGCTTTGATACCTTTTTCTTTCATAGATTTCTTTGCCTCTTTCATATCTTCAGGACTGAGAAATAGAATACCCCTCTTCTTCGGAGTTGGTTCAGGAATTGAATCAGGGATTGGATTAGGAAGTGTCCAATTATTTTCATTAGCCAACATATTATTCAATAGAATTTCAACTTTATCTGGTGTTCTTTCCCTGAAAATACAACCAGCACAACTATCCAGGTGGTCTCTGGAAGCATCGGTTAGTCCATTATAAAAGATATCATCCATTTTTCTTAAGAGGATGATCAGGCAAAGCATTAAGTAATTGGAGAAGCCTCCCCCAAGCTTGGGAGACTCTCTTCTTCAATTTGCACAAAATTATATATTTCCCTTAAAGCAGCTTGTTTCTTATGAGCAGGGAAATATTTAGCAGAGAAGTAATAAAGCATATCCTGGGGACTATGCACACAGCCAGGATCAAGATAATTAAACCATATCTTAGCATCACCCTTTAATGAGAAAGGAAATATCTTAAGGATATAATAGTAGCGAGTTTTCTCATCTTTAGTGAATAGGGTGGCTATATCATTTAATTTAGTAAGATGTGCCACAACAGTTTCAGATTCATAACCATAGAAAGGATCAGATTCAACTAAAGTAATTATCTCAGGATCAACAGAGAAATCATAATCCTTATTAGTAACAAAGATAGGTGAAGTAGCATAAGCAGAATCATATTTCATTCTAGCATTCAAAGTTTTTTGTTTCAGCTTAGCTAACAATTTCTTAAGATCACTCCTATCATTGCAAGCAAGAAAATCTCTAGCAGTTTCTTCATCCATAACATAGCTCTCAGGCACAACGAGTAATTCATATCTAGGGGGAGAGTCTTCCTCATTACTTTCATCAATATTACGAGTTTCAATAATTTCATTCTCTCTAACCCTAGCAAGTTGTTCATCAAGAAATTCACCGAGTGGCACAGTAGTATCAAGCATAGAAGTAGTTTCATCATAAGTATCATGCATAGCAGAAGTGACATCATCAATAACATGCGACATATCAGAATTAATAGCAGAAGCAGGTATAGGTGTCGCAAGCTTACTCAAAATAGAGGGTGAATCAAGTGCAGAGCTACATGGCAGTTCCTTACCTCCCCTCAAAGTTGAGGGATAAATTTTTGTTTTAGCGTCTTTCAAGTTCTTCATAATGATAAGCAGATATAAATCCCAAGTGACTCAAAGAATAGAGCTATGCTCCCCGGCAATGGCGCAAGAAAATAGTCTTGATAACCCACAAGTATAGGGGGTCACAACAATTTTCGAGGGTAGAGTATTCAACCCAAATTTATTGATTCGACACAAGGTGAGCCAAAGAATATTCTCAAGTATTAGCAGCTGAGTTGTAAATTCAACCACACCTGGAAACTTAATATCTGCAGCAAAGTGTTTAGTAGCAAAGTAATATGATAGTAGTGGAAACGGTGATAAAAGGTAACGGTAGCAAAAGTAATATTTTTGGTGTTTTGTAGTGATGATAACAATAGCAACGGAAAAGTAAATAAGCAAAGAACAATATATGGAAAGCTCGTAGGCAATGGATCGGTGATGGAAAATTATGCCGAATGCGGTTCATCATGCAACAGTCGTAACCTAGGGTGACACAGAACTAGCTCCAGTTCATCAATGTAATGTTGGCATGTATTCCGAATATAGTCATACATGCTTATGGAAATGAACTTGCATGACATCTTTTGTCCTACCCTCCCGTGGCAGCGGGGTCCTATTGGAAACTAATGGATATTAAGGCCTCCTTTTAATAGAATACTGGAATAAAGCATTAACGCATAGTGAATACATGAACTCCTTAAACTACGGTCATCACCGGTAAGTATCCCGATTATTGTCACTTCGGGGTTAATGGATCATAACACATAATAGGTGACTATAGACTTGCAAGATAGGATCTAGAAATCTCATATATTGGTGAAAACATAATAGGTTCAGATCTGAAATCATGGCACTCGGGCCCTAGTGACAAGCATTAAGCATAACAAAGTCACAGCAACATCAATCTTAGAACGTAGTGGATACTAGGGATCAAACCCTAAAAAAACCAACTCGATTACATCATAAATATCATCCAACCCATCACCGTCCAGCAAGCCTACGATGGAATTACTCACGCACAGCGGTGAGCATCATGAAATTGGTGATGGAGGAAGGTTGATGATGACGATGGCGACAGATTCCCCTCTCCGGAGCCCCGAACGGACTCCAGATCAGCCATCCCAAGAGAGTTTAGGGCTTGGCGGCGGCTCCGTACCGTAAAACGCAATGAATCCTTCTCCTCTAGTTTTTTCTCCCTAAAAGTGAATATATGGAGTCCAGGTTGAGGTCGATGGAGCGTCAGGGGGCCCACGAGGCAGGGGGGCGCGCCCAGGGGGGTGCGCCCCCACCCTTGTGGACAGGTGGGACACCCCCTGTCACATCCCTAGTTCTGGCCTGTCCTATGCCTGCTTCCATCTGAGCATCATGTTTAAATTTTTGAAACCTGAACTGAGGAATTTTGGAAGCCTCAAAAGCTTAAATAAAAGAAGGGCAAAAACCCTAAAAATTGTCATTCATTGCTCCAAAATGCTCTTCTTAAATGTTTGATAATTTTGGTAAGGGTTCTGGTCCCAACCAAAATATTGAACATTTTTAAGGATTTATTTTTGGGACTTTGAATTTAAATCATTAGCTATTTGAATTTGAATTATATTCATATAATTAGAATATAATTTCAAATACCCCTGAAATATTTTATAAGCTTTTGGAAGAGTCCATCTAGCAATATAAAATATTCAGAGGAGTTTTTGGCATTGTTTGAATTATTTTAAATTCAAAACAGTGGCAAAATAAATTAAATAAAACAAAACAGAAATAAAAGACAAAGGAGAGAAACCTTACCTAGACTTACCTCTGCAGCCCACCAGGCCCACCTGGCCAGCCCAGCCCATCTCCACCCCCCCCTGTCGTCTTCCTCCCTGCCAGGAGGATAGACACCGCGACACCGCCGCGCGCGCCACCTCCTGCTTCCCCTGGCCACCTCCTGCTTCCTCCCCGAGCCCTCTAGCGAAGCCACGAAGTCGTCCCCGACCGCTATCCCTCTCTCTGCTTGCTCTGGCTCTCTCCCTCTCCCGATTTGGAGCACCACCGAGAGCCACCGGAGGGCGCCGCCGTCGCATCCATAGCCACCGGCCACCCCTCGCCCTTCCGATGAGCTCAGGAGCTCCGTCCCGACCCCATGGAGCTGCACACCGACGCACGCGACCAGAGGAGGCCCCAGTCGACCGGAGCATCGTCGTCTTCATCCCCGGTGCCCGGAGATCGCCGCCGTAAATTCGCCGTCGCAGAAGCTTCCCCGAGCTCGCCGACCCCTCCGTCCAGTCCACTGGGAGCCCCTCTTCCTCTTCCCCCTTCCCTCAAGCTCGCGCTCATCCCCTAGCCCCTTCCTCCAACGCGGTCGAGAGTTTCTCGCCGCCGGCCATGGCGCAGCCGTGGCCATAGCCGCGCATGCCACGGCGGAGTGCTTCACCGTGCTCATAAAGCCCCCAGGAGCCCAACACACCAACCAGCTCCCCCTCCCGCGCACCGCAATGCCAAACCCGCGGGTGCCCGAACTCCGGCCGCCGCGGAAGTGCTCGTCGCCGTCGACTCAGGCCATCCCAGCTGCTGTCGCTGCTACCACTAGATGCGCAAGAACGCCAGCAAGCCGTAGCCACAAACCGCGCTCAAAATGGAGCCCCGTAGCGTTTTTCCGAAACGCTCCGCCGTCGTTTTGGTCGCCAATGGCGTAACTCCGGCGAGGGTGACGTGGCAGATTAATTCGGGCTAATGACGCACTTAGTCAACACCTAGTGACACTGACAGCGGGCCCCACCCCTGGTCAAACCCCAGTCAGCGCTGGGTTTGACCGGGATTAGGTCCTGTGTCACTGACGTGTGGCCCCCACACGTCAGGTTTGACCCGAGCCAGCCCAGTTGACCCTGCTGACGTCACAGTGACGTGGGGCTGACGCCATAAATCATGTCTGGATTTATTATTATTTCAGGAATTCCAGAAAATGCCTAAAACTACAATAAATCATAGAAAATTAACCGTAACTCCAAATTAAATAAATTATATATGAATAATTATCAGAAAAATTCAAGGAATCCATCTGTACCATTTTCATGCATGTTTGAACAATGTTTGTCCTCTGTTTTGGACAAAACAAATAAAGGGCATTTAAATAACCATATATGGAGTTTGAATTTGAATCTTGTATTCAAGCCAACTTCATTTAATCTGTTGCTAGTTGCATTAGCTCAAAACACATTCATATCGCCATGTCATGATCATGCATCATATTGTGCATTGCATTGATTGTGTTCACTTCTGTGTTGCCGGTATTTGTCCCCTCTCAATAGACGTGATACCGATGATGTGATCGTTGACACTGATGAAGACTCAATGTTATCTTCAGAAGTGCCAGGCAAGCAAAACCCCCTTGTTCATTTCGATACAATCCTACTCTCTCGCTTCTGCTCTCTTTTACTGCATTAGGACAACAACGATTCATCTGTTACCTGCTGCGGTAGCTGAACCCCTTTATCCTCTGCATGACCTGTCATTCCACAGTAAATAGATGAAACCCACTAGCATGAGTAGGAGTTGTTTGAGCCCTGATGTGCCTACTCATTTATGTTTGTTTGTCATGCCTGCTACTGCTTAGAGTTGAGTCGGGTCTGATTCATCGGGGATGAATCAGAGGCGTGTGAACCTGTCCTACTGTGTGTGAGCTAAGTGTGTGAATACGATTTGGTAAAGGTAGCGGTGAGAGGCCATGTAGGAGTACATGGTGGGTTGTCTCATTGCAGCCGTCCTCAGGAACTGAGTTCTGTGTTTGTGATCCATGATTCAGCTACTACCACGCATTGGGCCCGAAACCAATGGACCCTCTCGGCTTCTTGATCACCCTTGTCCTCTGTCCAGGAGTTGCAAGTAGTTTCTGGTGTTTGTAGTATCCTGGAGGCCGTGCGCAGCGCTGACCGTAGGGGTGGGCTGTGATGCGGTAGGCACGTGGCACGGTGTACCGGGCGCCCGTTTGGTGTCTCGGGAACCCTGTTCACATCGTTTGGGGCTGTGAGCGAAACTCCGGCCGGATCTCCTCATGGATGGAACCCGAATAGGCGATAAACCTGGACTAGAGACTCGAGTGTTTAGGCAGGCCGTGGCCGACACCCACGTTGGGCTTCCACTTGAAGGTTGCCGAGTACATGTCGTGTAAACGGCGGTAAGTGGTGAGAGCGTGTGTGAAGAAGTACACCCCTGCAGGGTTAACATCATCTATTCGAATAGCCGTGTCCGCGGAAAAGGACTTCTGGGTTGCTTATATCAGTTCATAGACAAGTGAAAGTGGATACTCTAAAATACGCAAGATAAGCGTGAGTGCTATGGATGGCGTTCTCGTAGGGAGACGGGAGCAGATCCATAGTGGTGTATTGATATGGTGAATATGTGGACTCGTGTGCGCCACCTCAAAAGAGTTACTTGCAGTCGTAGTTCAGGATAGCCACCGAGTCAAAGCTGGCTTGCTGCAGTTAAACCCCACCATCCCTTTGTTGATAATGATGCATATGTAGATAGTTCTGATGTAAGTCTTGCTGGGTACATTTGTACTCACGTTTGACTATTTTATGTTTTTGCAGAGAGACTTCAGTCTCACTAGTAATTCCGCGTGGTCTTCGACGTTTAGCTTGTTACCTCAGCTACGATCTTGTGCCTCGGCAGGATTGGTAGATAGTCAGGCTTCTCAGCCTTTTTCATTTATAGATGTCTGTACTCAGACATTTTAAGCTTCCGCATGTGCTTTGACTTGTATGCTCTGATTGTTGGGTCATAAGACCCATGTTTGTAATATCTCGCTCCTCGGAGCCTATTGAATATTTACTTGTGTCGTAGAGTCATGTTGTGATGCCATGTTGTATTTGCACATATCGAGCATATTGTGTGTATGTTATTGAAATGCTTGGTATGTGTGGGATCTGGCTATCTAGTTGTTTATCCTTAGTAGCCTCTCTTACCGGGAAATGTCTCCTAGTGTTTCCACCGAGCCATGGTAGCTTGCTACTGCTCCGGAACACTTAGGCTGGCTGGCATGTGTCCTTCTTCGTTCCTGTGTCTGTCCCTTCGGGGAAATGTCACGCGATGAATACCGGAGTCCTGTTAGCCTGCTGCAGCCCGGTTCACCGGAGTCCTGCTAGCCCAGTGCTACAGCCTGGATTCACTCGCTGATGACCGACACGTTCGATGCTGGGTCATGGATGCTTGTCCCTGTAAGTCTGTGCCACTTTGGGTTTACGACTAGCCATGTCAGCCCAGGCTCCTTATCATATGGATGCTAGCGACACTGTCATATACGTGTGCCAAAAGGCGCAAACGGTCCCGGGCTAAGGTAAGGCGACACCCGTGGGAATACCGTGCGTGAGGCCGCAAAGTGATATGAGGTGTTACATGCTAGATCGATGTGGCATTGAGTCGGGGTCCCGACAGCATTGGTATCAGAGCTTGACTGCCTGTAGGATTACCAAGCCAAACTGGTCGAAGTTGAGTCTAGAAATTCTTTAGTTATATAAGGGAATTGATTGTGGGATGGAACGTAAGGCTCTTTTTACTCCTTACACCTTATGCCTTCTGATCTGAGTCATCATCTTCTCTTCTACGGGGATTAAGAACTAGGCTATCTCTTCTTTCTATCAGGATCACGTGTTACTAATCCGTAGACTTATAAGATTGTTGGATTAGGCCTCAGTTCAGTTTCTACCTCTGTATGTTAATTATTGATCTCGAGACCTTGATATTGTGCTTCTGAGTGGTTATGCCACCATTTTGTAGTATGTCTCAAATCTTTTCTGAGCATTTACAGCCGTTATGCTGTCCGAGTCATCCCAGGTTTCTAAGTAGTCTGATGCATTTGCAAATCCTTTCTTCCCGTTTCAATGTTCCCATGGGCCAGATTAACCACACTAATCAGTGAGTTGAGGTACTCCGTTACCTTGACATATATGTTGGAGATATTATTATGACCCTAGGTGTCTTAGGGGATCATCTAGTAATTTAGCCATGATTTGTGTTCCCAGTGTGATGATTCTGGCCATCATTCTCGAAAGCATCCCGTGATGCTACTTAGTAGTAGGTATTCTGTTCCTGGGTTCTTGAACCCGAGATTCACTCTACCTACTTCATGTTGATAGTAATTGCTAGTGCCTTTAGGATATTAGTAACCTTTGCGATAGTCCTTGAAGTCCGTGGTATCTTCTTCTTCCAAATACCATGAACTACTTATGGCAGAAGTTCCTCGTTGAACTGAAATATCACAACAGGATTATTCTTGATGAGTTCTCCATTATATATTGTGGCTCTGCCAGTTCTACCTTTCTGCATGGGTTATCCGGAAGAAATATGTTGAACTTCGTTCGACATGCTAATCCATGCATCCACAACTCAGAAAATCATATGTTCTTTTGAGTTGTCCCATCTTAGTTGTTTCCGACCCTCGCCTATCAATTGATAGTCAAGAGTATGCGTGCATTCGTTCGTCGATGCCTATTACCCTTGTGATCCGCCAAGCCATTCTATTTCAGAATGAATAGGAGAAACAAACTCCAGAATCTCATCCATATCTAGGATTGGGTCAAAGCAATTGTATTCCGCAGATCAAAATGCCAATCCAGCTTCTGGTCTGTTATACCTTGAAGTATTACCATCTTTATATCAGGAATATCATGGGAATTGTACACCATCTTATGAATTCTTGACGCAGTAATACTTCTGATCATCATTGATAATTTCTCAGTTTCCGTGTTATTGTAACCGGAATGCCGACAAATGAATCATGGCGTGTGAAATCAATACTGCTAGCAACTCCATTGCTTGGTAGTTAAATGGACGATAACCTCATTCTTAGCGTGTTGATTATTGAATCGTCACCCTAAGGTTGATTGTGCTACCTAGTCCTTATTTCTGGTGCACTCTCCGATCAGTGAGTTAGGATAGTGCCAATCCTTGCTTATTTGATCATATCGTCTTGCCCTGAAAAGTAAGATTGTTCTCGAGCTTAGTAACATACCGGTGGTTCGTGATATTCCAAATTCCTTTTCGGAAGTATCACCAGGTTGTCGCCTGACCGCTATGTTGATCTCGTGATCAAGTTGGGTTCTTGTGAACCACCTTCTCTCCAAAAAACGGTGTTAGATATCCCTGAGCTAGTTGGTTAAGCTAGTCAACAACTTGGAGAGTTGGAAGATAAAATCTTGCCTGACTTAGTTCGTTCCAAAGGGATATTCTTGTGTAGTGTGTGTTGAAGAAGGATGATATCTTCATCGATTGGTCCCTGTGATCAGTTGTTGGACCTATTGTCTTATCAATCCTTTGATTTGAGTGTGGGCCATCGTCAAGTCAAATCAGTACCAACGATGCTCGTAATGTTGTCTTATTCGTGGTTCATCCCTCGAGCATACACCATTACATCTTTGGTCTGACCAATGCTATCACCGTGTTCACTTAACTATGGAATTCCTTTTAAAAGGAAACCCGGATGAATTGTTGTTGAGCCCATTGACAACATCCTTATCTCCTCCATGATTTTGTTGAACATTAAGCTAGTGTTGGAAACTTTTGAAAGCATTTGTTCATGCTAGTTCATGAAGCATATGTTCGGATGTAAGAAGTGACTTCCTCCAGTTCATGTGCATTTGATGCAAGTTGCCGCCATGGATTCGAGAAAGTCAATGTTGTTTCCTTTGGAATCATCCCAAATCAGTCATGCACACGTGCGAAGAATTCTGTGGTTTGAAGACTTGCAACCTTCAATCTATATGTACCCCTAGCACACCAAGCCACTGATTGATTTGTTCAAGGAGAAGGAGTTCCTTCATAAGAGCTAATCCGGACTTATGTAAGGACTTCGATACCCTCGTTGATGGTTCCCCCTCCTGAACTCGGTAGTGTTTTATTATAAGACTACTTTGTGGTCATGCTTGTCTTGGACAACGTGTTCACATGTTTGTAGCAGAACCAGCTCATGTTTTGGAGCTTGCTATCGTAGTTCATCTCCCGAGAATCCCGCAACGTCATCTCGTCGATTTGTGTTGCAAACTTCCGTTTTTCTTCCTAGACTCGATGAGTTTGGAATATCCTGACACCAACCAGATCTGAATCTCAGGCAGATATGATGGTTGGAATATTTCCCAAGAATTATAATATTGGTCGCGCGATAACCGGTAAAGTGGATGTCGTGGCCAACACACCCAGCCGGAAGACCTGTTATTATAATATCTTGATTGATGAAGTTGGCCACATCCCCATAGGGATTTCGTAGGGTTTACTCCCTAGTTGCCCCTATGGATATCTGAGATCCCGAAGTCCGACCTTTTTACTTGATGTTCTAGATACCAAACCATATCTATGAATGGGTTACACTAGCACATCAAGGAGAACATTAGAAGCGGAGTGCTAAATGTCTCTCGGTCGATCATCCAGATTTTATTTCCTTGGCCTCGCTAAGGTGAAATCTGAGAAAGTGTTATCTTCCTTTGCATCTGCATCCTCCATCACCATTCATCATGGTAGTAAGTTGTTTACCGGACCCTTGACACGGATGTTGGTAAAACCTTGATGAATGTGGAAATTCTCAAGTTCTTGAGAGCACGCGCAAGTGCTAGGTTTGATCGTCGGCATTAACTGTATAGCGCTCTCAGTTTCCTCGGTTATGCTATAACCATTCCAATAGTGGAATAACTCTTTATTGTTGAGCCTCTCCCCAATTACCAGAATCATTCCCAGCATTTGCATTTTGTTCCCAGCTTGCACCGCCAATGTGTCATTCTACCATGGGTCTCTTCCATTTCCGGTGATAAGCAAATTCATCCATTACGTTGTCTTCAACAAGGTAATCCACATCATCCAAGTTTGAGTATGCCATTCTACCGACCCCCTCCAAACGATCGCTCGAGAATTGTCTTAGGCTGGTTTAAAGAGTTTCAATGATCTCTGAATCAAAAGTAATTCTTTTTGCCACTTAAGGGAATATCTCTACGAGTCACCTTCCCTAAGGTGTATCGTTATGGTATCATGGCAACTCAACTCCTCGCTACGTTGACAATCGTTTACCACCTTCTTAAGCGTGAAATTGTTGTCTACCTAGTGAACCTTCGTCATCCGTTTCTTTCCACCCCTCTTGATGTGTATCTCGTGTCTCAACCCGAGAGATGGTCCTATGTCTCATTCCGTGAGTTGTTCGATCTTCGAGAAGATCGACCCTTCTAGAGTCTCCTTCTTCCCTCCATGTCATGTTGACAGGATTTCTCAGAGCAGGACTTTAAGACAATAATGGTGTTCAAATCAACGTTCATTTGAAGTGCACCCTGGATCATGAAGATTATACTAGTTTGCGTTTTCCCTTCGTCTTACCCTACCCTTGAATCTCGGGTCAAGATTCTTGTTCAGTGGGGGTGAGTTGTCACATCCCTAGTTCTGGCATGTCCTATGCCTGCTTCCATCTGAGCATCATGTTTAAATTTTTGAAACCTGAACTGAGGAATTTTGGAAGCCTCAAAAACTTAAATAAAAGAAGGGCAAAAACCCTAAAAATCTCATTCATTGCTCCAAAATGCTCTTCTTAAATGTTTGATAATTTTGGTAAGGGTTCTGGTCCCAACCAAAATATTGAACATTTTTAAGGATTTATTTTTGGGACTTTGAATTTAAATCATTAGCTATTTGAATTTGAATTATATTCATATAATTAGAATATAATTTCAAATACCCCTGAAATATTTTATAAGCTTTTGGAAGAGTCCATCTAGCAATATAAAATATTCAGAGGAGTTTTTTGGCATTGTTTGAATTATTTTAAATTCAAAACAGTGGCAAAATAAGTTAAATAAAACAAAACAGAAATAAAAGACAGAGGAGAGAAACCTTACCTGGACTTACCTCTGCAGCCCACCAGGCCCACCTGGCCAGCCCAGCCCATCTCCACCCCCCCCTGTCGTCTTCCTCCCTGCCAGGAGGACAGACACCGCGACGCCGCCGCGCGCGCCACCTCCTGCTTCCCCTGGCCACCTCCTGCTTCCTCCCCGAGCCCTCTAGCGACGCCAGGAGTCGTCCCCGACCGCTATCCCTCTCTCTGCTCGCTCTGGCTCTCTCCCTCTCCCGATTTGGAGCACCACCGAGAGCCACCGGAGGGCGCCGCCGTCGCATCCATAGCCACCGGCCACCCCTCGCCCTTCCGATGAGCTCAGGAGCTCCGTCCCGACCCCATGGAGCTGCACACCGACGCACGCGACCAGAGGAGGCCCCAGTCGACCGGAGCATCGTCGTCTTCATCCCCGGTGCCCGGAGATCGCCACCGTAAATTCGGCGTCGCAGAAGCTTCCCCGAGCTCGCCGACCCCTCCGTCCAGTCCACTGTGAGCCCCTCTTCCTCTTCCCCCTTCCCTCAAGCTCGCGCTCATCCCCTAGCCCCTTCCTCCACCGCGGCCGAGAGTTTCTCGCCGCCGGCCATGGCGCAGCCGTGGCCATAGCCACGCATGCCACGACGGAGTGCTTCACCGTGCTCATAAAGCCCCCAGGAGCCCAACACACCAACCAGCTCCCCCTCCCGCGCACCGCAACGCCAAACCCGCGGGTGCCCGAACTCCAGCCGCCGCGGAAGTGCTCATCGCCGTCGACTCAGGCCATCCCAGCTGCTGTCGCTGCTACCACTAGATGCGCAAGAACGCCAGCAAGCCGTAGCCACAAACCGCGCTCAAAATGGAGCCCCGTAGCGTTTTTCCGAAATGCTCCGCCGTCATTTTGGTCGCCGCCGGCGTAACTCCGGCGAGGGTGACGTGGCAGATTAATTCGGGCTAAGGACGCACTTAGTCAACACCTAGTGACACTGACAGCGGGCCCCACCCCTGGTCAAACCCCAGTCAGCGCTGGGTTTGACCGGGATTAGGTCCTGTGTCACTGACGTGTGGCCCCCACACGTCAGGTTTGACCCGAGCCAGCCCAGTTGACCCTGCTGACGTCACAGTGACGTGGGGCTGACGCCATAAATCATTTCTGGATTTATTATTATTTCAGGAATTCCAGAAAATGCCTAAAACTTCAATAAATCATAGAAAATTAACCGTAACTCCAAATTAAATAAATTATATATGAATAATTATCAGAAAAATTCAAGGAATCCATCTGTACCATTTTCATGCATGTTTGAACAATGTTTGTCCTCTGTTTTGGACAAAACAAATAAAGGGCATTTAAATAACCATATATGGAGTTTGAATTTGAATCTTGTATTCAAGCCAACTTCATTTAATCTGTTGCTAGTTGCATTAGCTCAAAACACATTCATATCGCCATGTCATGATCATGCATCATATTGTGCATTGCATTGATTGTGTTCACTTCTGTGTTGCCGGTATTTGTCCCCTCTCAATAGACGTGATACCGATGATGTGATCGTTGACACTGATGAAGACTCAATGTTATCTTCAGAAGTGCCAGGCAAGCAAAACCCCCTTGTTCATTTCGATACAATCCTACTCTCTCACTCCTGCTCTCTTTTACTGCATTAGGACAACAACGATTCATCTGTTACCTGCTGCGGTAGCTGAACCCCTTTATCCTCTGCATGACCTGCCATTCCACAGTAAATAGATGAAACCCACTAGCATGAGTAGGAGTTGTTTGAGCCCTGATGTGCCTACTCATTTATGTTTGTTTGTCATGCCTGCTACTGCTTAGAGTTGAGTCGGGTCTAATTCATCGGGGATGAATCAGAGGCGTGTGAACCTGTCCTACTGTGTGTGAGCTAAGTGTGTGCGATTTGGTAAAGGTAGCGGTGAGAGGCCATGTAGGAGTACATGGTGGGTTGTCTCATTGCAGCCGTCCTCAGGAACTGAGTTCTGTGTTTGTGATCCATGATTCAACTACTACCACGCATTGGGCCCGAAACCAATGGACCCTCTCGGCTTCTTGATCACCCTTGTCCTCTGTCCAGGAGTTGCAAGTAGTTTCTGGTGTTTGTAGTATGCTGGAGGCCGTGCGCAGCGCTGACCGTAGGGGTGGGCTGTGATGCGGTAGGCACGTGGCACGGTGTACCGGGCGCCCGTTTGGTGTCTCGGGAACCCTGTTCACATCGTTTGGGGCTGTGAGCGAAACTCCGGCCGGATCTCCTCATGGATGGAACCCGAATAGGCGATAAACCTGGACTAGAGACTCGAGTGTTTAGGCAGGCCGTGGCCGACACCCACGTTGGGCTTCCGCTTGAAGGTTGCCGAGTACATGTCGTGTAAACGGCGATAAGTGGTGAGAGCGTGTGTGAAGAAGTACACCCCTGCAGGGTTAACATCATCTATTCGAATAGCCGTGTCCGCGGAAAAGGACTTCTGGGTTGCTTATATCAGTTCATAGACAAGTGAAAGTGGATACTCTAAAATACGCAAGATAAGCGTGAGTGCTATGGATGGCGTTCTCGTAGGGAGACGGGAGCAGATCCATAGTGGTGTATTGATATGGTGAATATGTGGACTCGTGTGCGCCACCTCAAAAGAGTTACTTGCAGTCGTAGTTCAGGATAGCCACCGAGTCAAAGCTGGCTTGCTGCAGTTAAACCCCACCATCCCTTTGTTGATAATGATGCATATGTAGATAGTTCTGATGTAAGTCTTGCTGGGTACATTTGTACTCACGTTTGCCTATTTTATGTTTTTGCAGAGAGACTTCAGTCTCACTAGTAATTCCGCGTGGTCTTTGATGTTTAGCTTGTTACCTCAGCTACGATCTTGTGCCTCGGCAGGATTGGTAGATAGTCAGGCTTCTCAGCCTTTTTCATTTATAGATGTCTGTACTCATACATGTTAAGCTTCCGCATGTGCTTTGACTTGTATGCTCTGATTGTTGGGTCATAAGACCCATGTTTGTAATATCTCGCTCCTCGGAGCCTATTGAATATTTACTTGTGTCGTAGAGTCATGTTGTGATGCCATGTTGTATTTGCACATATCAAGCATATTGTGTGTATGTTATTGAAATGCTTGGTATGTGTGGGATCTGGCTATCTAGTTGTTTATCCTTAGTAGCCTCTCTTACCGGGAAATGTCTCCTAGTGTTTCCACCGAGCCATGGTAGCTTGCTACTGCTCCGGAACACTTAGGCTGGCCGGCATGTGTCCTTCTTCGTTCCTGTGTCTGTCCCTTCGGGGAAATGTCACGCGATGAATACCGGAGTCCTGTTAGCCTGCTACAGCCCGGTTCACCGGAGTCCTGCTAGCCCAGTGCTACAGCCTGGATTCACTCGCTGATGACCGACACGTTCGATGCTGGGTCATGGATGCCTGTCCCTGTAAGTCTGTGCCACTTTGGGTTTACGACTAGCCATGTCAGCCCGGGCTCCTTATCATATGGATGCTAGCGACACTGTCATATACGTGTGCCAAAAGGCGCAAATGGTCCCGGGCTAAGGTAAGGCGACACCCGTGGGAATACCGTGCGTGAGGCCGCAAAGTGATATGAGGTGTTACATGCTAGATCGATGTGGCATTGAGTCGGGGTCCTGACACCCCCTGACGTGGATCTTCCTTCAAATATTTATTATATATTCCAGAATAATGCTTCATTAATTTTCAGGTCATTCCGAGAACTTTTATTTCTGCACAAAAATAACACCATAGCAATTCTGCTGAAAACAGCGTCAGTCTGGGTTAGTTCCATTCAAATCATGCAAGTTAGAGTCCAAAACAAGGGCAAAAGTGTTTGGAAAAGTAGATACGACGGAGACGTATCAAGGCCATCACCGAGGCGACGCTGGTGAATACAGTCGATGTCTTGCTCGATTCTTCTTCTGCCAGATGCTAGAGGAGGACAAAGAGATCAGGCGGCGACCATTTAGATTAGGTATTTTAATTCTTCCAGGCTAGTTGTAATGGGAGTATTATAGGTAGTATCAT
The DNA here is from genome assembly GCF_002162155.2 of Triticum dicoccoides. Lineage (NCBI taxonomy): Eukaryota > Viridiplantae > Streptophyta > Magnoliopsida > Poales > Poaceae > Triticum > Triticum dicoccoides. Next base: position 407,695,981 of record NC_041390.1, on the reverse strand, counting down.
TCATGCCAACTACTCCCTCCGTTCCTAAATATAGGAGTATTATAAGAGCATGGTTAATAGTATAACCAGTTGATGGCTACATGACACTGCCACGTCATCTATAGCCAACCTTGTATCCTTCAAGTATAATACTTCCTCCGTCTAGGTGTCATCTTACAAAAACCAAATAATCCCAAAATACTTAGGTACGGTGCATTAACTTCTATCTCATTTCTTGTTTCTTGACATATCAACTAATAAGAGATGTGGGTGTGAATGCTTTTAATGACTTGAGACTAGCAAACACGACATGCAGTGGTTAGTTCATTGCATGCAATGCTATTAATTACTCCCTCCTTTCCCAAATATAAGTCTTTCTAAAGATTTTAACAAGTGACTACATACGAAGCAAAATGAGTGAATCTACACTCTAAAATATGTCTACATACATCCGAATGTTGTTGTCCATTTGAAATGTCTAAAAAGACTTATATTTAGGAATAGAGGGAGTAGCAAATAAACATTAAGTGTGAGGCGGTTCTATAGGTGGGCAGGCGGTGTAGGCCAATTCCTCTCCAAACACCTAGGGAGGTGGTTGAACCGAACAAGTATAACTTGTTTCTAGTGGGTACATTGATGTGGCATCGTAAGGGTGTCATAGCTGACTCTTACAAAATAATTAACTACCACGTTGGTATACATGAGCATTGGGCCCACTTGTCAGCGTGATGGACGAAGGAAGGAACACAAGTCAAAATGGAGCGTGGAAGGGTGTGAATCGATTGGCTCATGTGTGATGACCACTGGAGCAATACACTCAGGTACTACGTTAAAACATTAGTGCAAACACGGCCGGTTATACTATGAGTAGGTGACCATGCACTTGGCTCTTCGCCTCTTCCGAAAGTCGAACAATGATGATGGTACTACAGTCGATAGTGTACTAAGCAAAGCTTCTCCTCGTTTGCGAGTAGACCAGACACATCAAAAGTAGTCTCCAAAAAGGGTTGACCATGTCCATGGCTATCATCCCGTGCTCAGTTATTCAGTGTGTGCTTCTCTTCGTTCTACGAGTTGACATGACACATCAAATTTAATACGTATTTAGTACTCTCTCCAAAAAGGGCCGACCATGTCCATGGCTACCATCCCGTGCTCCGTCATTGAGTACATGCACTATTCACGTGCCATCGAGGAGGAAAAATATTACATAGTACTAGGTGCCATCGTAGTGCACGACTCACTTACGCACTGCTTATCTCCATTTTCTTGCATGACACGTGCACCTTGATGCTAGATGTCTCACGTGTTGGAAAAAGGATGAACAAAGCTCATGTAAAAAAAGAGTGGAAGAACATAGATTCCCGACGACCGAGAAGGAGCAAGGAACCTCATGGTGGAGCATCTGCACTCATAATATTTTATATTTTTTAGCAATATAAAATCAACCAATCATCTCTATAGTAGACCGGAAGAGTACGAAACACGGCAGCCCAGTGTAGTTACATCATACTGTACGTGGCCAACCCACACTATCACCATATTTCTTGGCCTCCGTGCGACACCTAGCTCTAGTAATCTACCAGCCCGTATCGCTTCTCGCTCCTCATCTCTCTCAAAGTGTGGCGGGCTGGCGTTTTTTGCCGTCTATTGAGGTCGGTTAACTCATCACATGTTAGCGACATGCCAAGAGCATTCTAAAAAATTACTGTACTCTATTGTTATGCCAAGAAGAGGAAGCGCTTTGACCGATGGACCAAATGAGACAGGCGTGCCGTGCCGTGAGTGGGTCCAATTTCTCGTTTTGAACTTGTTTGGTGCAGTAGTAACACTTGGTTTTGACTATTGGTAAGATTTTATATACTCCCTCCATCTAGTGAATAAGTCATCTTAGATTGTGCACCGTGACCAAGGAAGAGGGGAAAACGAGAGAAATTAAAATTTATTTGCTAATTAATAGCGTTGCATGCAATGAACTAACAATTGCATGTCGTGTTTGGTAGTCTAAGTCATTGAAAACATGCACGCCCCACATCTCTTACTGGTGGATATGTCAAGAAACAAGAAACGAGGTGGGAGTTAATGCACTGCGCCTAAGTATTTTGGGATTATTTGGTTTTCCTAAGGTGACTTATACACCTAGACGGAGGGAGTAGGGCCTAATGTATTCTTCAAGGATGCCTTTGGCTATTGATAATATTTTATATAATTTGAAAATTATATCATTAGAAGATCCTTTCATGTACCGTTTTCAAAAAGAAAAAAGATCCTTTCACATAAGAATTTGGCTGTATGCTTTGAGCAACTTGCATGTCCTATACTGCTCCTGTTTGGACACTCTAACTTAGCTAGAGGTTAGACTAACTCATGACTAACCGTGAACTAACTGTAGCCAAAGAGGTGTTTCGGTGACAGGGTTAGATTGACAATAAATGCACTTGATGGAGAGAGAAAAGTTATTTTTAGTGGGCCCATGGAGGTACTTATTGTGAGAAAGGTGAAGTGATGGTTGCTTCACCCGAGCAACTTATTACTCTGGGAATATGGGAGTACCAGCAGATTCAAGGAACACAGAAATGATGGTTGCTTCGTCCGAGCAACTTACTGTAGTGAAGGTGGGGCTCTGTGATTTGACTGCTCACTAGTCATTACTAATGTGGCGCAACGACCAGGGTGAATCTTTCCCTGCAATTGTGCTATCAATATTGCTGCACAACAGGTGGAGCTGGATGAAGGATGTCCCACATGTCGGCGAAACGAAGTTGAATTGTTTCTGGCATTGCTATCAATCCTTCAGGATTTGTTTATATGTACGCATAATTTTAATGAAATTGTACTGTGATGATATGAAGGTTTCAACTTTGGTTCCCACGGGAAAAAAAGGTTTCAACTTAGGATTCGTGTGTCCTCTTTACAATATTCCATCAAATACAAATGAAACTACCATGGCTGCTAATGCATCTCAATGGTTCACAGATCAGCGCCAATATTCACATCACAACTGAATATAAAGTTGTGAGAAGGTGTACAAATAAAGAAAAATATATAATTGATCAATGCTGTTCGTAGGCATGGGTCCATTTCCCGGGCATAGTGTTCATTGCTTGGCAGCTAGTTTCGCCCAGCGCCGTAGCCAAAAAGGGGGTGTACGGAGGACACCACAATCCGATCATTTTGTGCACCTCCACTAAAATCGAGCAGACCATCCCTGTTTGTAAAGATATCCAGTTAGTGTGATTACAATAATAGTGGAACTAGATGATGAAACATAACACACACAAATAGAAGCTGATCACCTCTGCGATCTCTCTTTAGAACTAACTACTTGTTGCAGAAGATCAGGCATGAAGTTGGATGAGGAGGATAGCAAAACCAATCTCCCTTTCTGCAGTCCCATAGAAATGTAAAAACGTTGCCTGTGTGACATTTTGGTGGAACTGCACAAAACACTCTTAAGAAAAAAGTGATCTGTGTAGTTCACCAAAAGGTCGCAATAACAACGAAGTGAAATGGATAGCCCTGTTTGCAAAAATGAGGTAGAAAGGAAACAATTACTGGTGAATAACACGAGTTCAAGACACATACGCCGACAAAAAAGAAGCATATTCCATGTAATAAGGGAAAGATAGCAGCATGGTGGTTTATCAAAAATGGTTTGAGGACGAGATTGCAAGATGGAAAGTATGCCGACCGAGCTACATTTTAAGCAAACAACTAAAGAAGATCCACATGCAGCAACATGGGAAGATGGGAAGTGGAGCAAGGCCGGAGGAAGCTGTACCTGAGGGTCGTCGGATGTTACTAGGAGGGCGCCGGCGGCCGGGATCTGCCCATACCACGGCAGCGAGAAAGTGGCGAAGGCCTTAGCGCGCCGGAGCTTGGTCAGAGAGAACGACAGGTACCGCAGATCAGGACGTGCTGCCTCAACACCGTTGAACGGAGAAATGATGCACATCCTCCCTTTTCGCCGGCGGATGGGATGCGGCCGGATCATCGACCAACAGTGAGAGAGACAGGCCACCGCCGCCTTGTGGGAGATGGTGTGATGAAAGAGAAACCCCGGCAGGCAGGCTCCGTTGTATATAGTGGAGCAGATTTTTCTATTTTCCCCATGGCAATCGTTTTATATTCTGCACTACGCGCCATTGAGGAGGAATATATAACTTTATTTAATACTAACGCGTCAAGTCAAACTTTGTTCCGTCTAGGCGTGGTAGCCGACCCTCCTTCAAGTAAACAACAGCTACACACGTCAAATTATCACGTGGGCTGCCTTTTCATACAGAAACGAACTCCACCATGTACCTGCACGGGTGTGGCCGGGAACAAGACGTGAGTACGTGCATCCTACGTGCACCTCTTCTTTAGGTGCAGGTACATACGTTGGTGGGTGTGAGAGAGATGGTTTGTGCGAAACCGAGACAATGTTTCGATGATATCTCAAACAAAAAACGTAACATATGCAATGTGTGTGAAACAGAGTCATGGATATATCATATATAGAGGGAGCGATCTATGAGAAGAGAGTGGAGGGATCATCGGCGTGAGATATCGATAGAATCAAAAACAGGGATGAAGTGTGTGGCTGCGCGATCGATAAAGAGTGCCATCAAATTTGTGTTTGCCCACATCAAAGATACAGGGCGGCTGGCCTACTGGAATTTGATAGGGCAGAGGTGCAGTTTTTCTCTATGGCATGGATACCTACCTACAATGTTCGACTATCGGTGGGGGGGGGGGAAGGGGGCAGAGACCTAACTATAGAGAGGTAGATCGACTAGTATATGTGTGGAGAAGGAGAGAGACCTAGCTATGTATAGAGGGAGATCGATCGGCATCCATGGATATGTGTAGCAGAGGAATAAGGTTGGGAGAAAGACAAAGGTAGAGTGTCGGAGGGTTGGTGGTGGAGTGGCGTCTCACAAATGGTGGGGGAGGCTTGCTAGACAAACAGAGGGTACGAGTGCAATATCAATAAGAGAGGGTGGGGATGTCTGTGTGTCTATGCACGTGCGTGTGAGAGACGGGTCGGGAGGTATGCAAGGATTATAAGGGAGACGATATGGTTGTGGTAAGCATATGTAACTACATAGGAAGATCAACCCTCGTGTGTCCGAGAAAGGGAGAGACATAACTAGTGAGGTAAGTCTATCAGTGCGTGGGGAAAAAAAATTATAGTTGACCTAGCTATATGTAGGGAGATCAATACGTATACATGCATGCATGTGTTAGAAGCAAATAAGGTCCGGAGAGACAGACATGGGGAGACGGGTGCGGCTAGGAGGTGGTGCGAGAGGCCTACTATGTCGAGGGGGAGGAGTGTGCGAGTATGAGATCGATGAAAAGAGGGGCGGGAGTGTGCACGTGCGTGGAACCGTATTGGACATAGGGGGCATGGACGATGAGAAGAGAAGAGGGGAAGTATGTGTTTGTGGTAGGCACATTTGGCTAGAGAGGTATATCGACCGGTGTGTGCCGGAAACAAGGATTCAGGGGGCCTACACACACCGCGGATGAATGACCTAAAGATAAATAATGAACATGCGCGATGGAGGGGACGCTGAGGGAGGGTGAGAGGGGGGCGGGGCGTGTGCATGCACGATAGAAAATTAGCGCTAGCTAGCTACAAAGAGAAGAGGATCGTGAAGGTGTTAAAGACGAACATAGATCATAATTCATTATAAAAAACTGGATATGGGCACTTGAAGAAGATATCATAATGTAGAATATTGATTATAAGTTGGGCTAATGTGTGGCTTTTGTAGCTCAGGGCTAAATACTTGTCATAATGTAGGGGGCGGGGTACTATACTTTGTGTGATAAACACGGTGTACGTATGGAACATGGTTTAGATTATGAATATCTAGTTAGTACATCAAATGTAATATTATTTGGAATCAACATCAAGTGTATTCAAAAAATTGAATTCGAGTTCATATAGTACACATAGTTCATATCTATCTCTATAGTAATCATGTGGTGTGTTGTTAAGGTAATACACGAATGATGGTTGAAGTTGGCAACAATCATGATTGTAGATTCTTATTGAAATAGAGAAACGAATTCAAATTCAGTTTAAATTGCAGCGGTAGTATAGACATTTGGAACGCACTAAAATGTTGGCATGAGTAGGTTACATGCATTATACAGCCAGCGAAAAAATTAATTGGACATAACATGGATCCATACTCCCTCCTTCCATCTATATAGGGCCTAATGCGTTTTTTAAGACCGACTTTGACTATTGACAATATTAATAGTACATGACATGCACAATGTGAAAATTATATCATTGAAAGCTCCTTTCACACACGAATTTAATGGTGTGCTTTGTGTAAGTTGCATGTCATTTATTATTGCTCTAATATTTGCTTGGTCAAATTTAGCCTTGAAAAACGCATTAGGCCCTATATAGATGGAAGGAGGGAGTAGCTTTGAATAGCATTTATATAGTAAAACAGGACAAGACTCTTTCTTTGTGTGGTGTGAATAGTTTTATTTTTTCGTTTAGGGAAGTGCGAATTGATTTGGTACGTAATACAAGTACAATATTACACATTAGGCTTGTCCCTAAAATTCAACCCACGCCTTGTTATATGCTGAAAATTCAGATATCATGCTCCCAAAACTGGCGCCTTCACAACCAGCGCCTTGCTATCCCAAAATTACAACACGCGCAAAAACTCACTCTAGCTGCCAAATCCTGACACATGAAATCCCCCTTCTAACCCTGAGCCGAAAGGGCTGCTAGTTCAAATCCGTGGGGGTACTTTTGTAACACACCCTACATTTTGGACAAACACGTTCCTAAGTCATGGTTCCCTCCTCCCATCGCCTCCTTTTCGCCATTCGAAATCTGGCTGCCATAACCTCTCCGCTCCAGCTGTGAAACTCCACCCTCCTCCGTCCGCCACCTCACCGCTACCCAGCTGGAGCCTCTTCCCCAACAACATCGTCCACTGCAACAGGTCGATGTCCCTCATCCACCTCCTTGGATGAGGATCCGTCGTTCATCCCATCGTCCTGCCGGTTCAGCCGCCCCGTCCTCCACCTCCAAGGAGCTGCTCTGACGATCACGTCGTCTATCGCGGCTGCTCCATCCCCACAGCGCCGCCTTAACCTGCTCCACTTGAACCGCAGCATCCTCACTGACTCCTCGGACGAAGCCAAGTCCTACTCGGTGCCGCCAAAGAGGTTGTACACTCATCGCATCACACCTTCTCCTTAACTCGACCTATCGGCACCGACGGTGCTCCATCCCGCACCCCCATGGAGCGGTTACCTCGAAGTCGGCGCCACGAGCGACATCTCCACGGCGGCTCTCCCTAGTGTGAGGCCCCTTCGGCGGTGGTGTCCATAATAGCCGGATCTACTACTGCTGCTCTGGCTCTCGCTCGCTCGCTCACTCGCTCGCGTTGCTGCTGCTGCTCCGGCTCTCGCTCGCCCAGCTGCTGCTGCTCCCGCTCTCACTCGCTCACTCACTTGCTCGTGCTTCTGCTGCTGCTCTCCCCCTCTCTCATGTTGCTGCTCTGCTCCGATTTAGCTACACTTCAGTCGATTGAATCGACTTTTGGGTCTGTCGATTTTCAGGGGGTGGGGGATCTCGCCGTAGTTAAGGAAGAACCACCCGGGGAGGGGGCTCTCCGGAGAGGTACCCCACTATCTATCTTAGGGTTCTGGGTGGGGTGCTGCTCGCCGATGGGGGGGCACGGTGGT
>NC_041390.1:407677836-407687923 GCF_002162155.2 Triticum dicoccoides | reverse complement strand
TGGCCGGGGCGGCCGCGGACCGGTGGTGGGGAGTTGTTTCGGGGCGGCGAGGCGACGGTGGAGAGTTGTTTCGGGGCGGCGAGGCGGCGTGGGGTTCGACCGGTGGTGGCTGGCGGCTCAGGGGGGTGCAGGTTGAAGATGAACTGCGAGCCCTCCCTAAACTATCCCATGTGAAGTGCCTCTCTGCTACCATTGCGTTCAGTTTCAATAGTAACATTCAGATTCCACATTAAATTTCAGTTTCGACAGTTAAGTTCAGAGTCAGCAGTTTTTACCTCATCTGTTCTAGTCAGGTGGTTTTTGATGATGTAAATTTTACATCTATCATCATCTATTGGAGATGCTATTAGAATCCCACTTGAGATTAACGATGTTTGTCTTGTGCTGCTTCAGCCTTGATGTCTTACGGCTCACCGGAGCTGCTCCAACGACGGAACGATCCATCACAATAGAGCAGTGCCCTGGACACCGTCTACAGATTCTCCAGATCTTCCTACACACCTCCGACAGCCACCTCTGCCTCAACTTCTTTAGCGACCAACCCAATGATGCTGAGGTCGACACGGCTACGGCAAAGAGGTTGTACACTTGTCACATCACTTATTACTCTACATTCATGTCAATTTCGGAGCCACCTCTGCCTTAACTTCCTCAGCGACCAATCATATGCATGAAAACAAGACCAAGTGCATTTGTGGCAGAATAACATTCTAACTATACACGCTTTCATATGGTTTCACTTTATTTTGGCTATGTTTCTTTGCATTCCTCTGCTCCTCCAATTCCTGTGAACCAAACACCCAAGTTGACCGAAATCCTGTGTTCACAAATGCTTTGTTTCCCATGTACATTCCTATCCTATTCTGATGTTTTTCCTCCTATCCCTGCATTTTTAGAATCAGGCAAGCCAAATGAGCCCTTACAGAATTACTTCAGTTACAGGTAGGTGTCGAAGAAAACTTTGTGTGGTTTGTCCTACTCCTGCCGCGACGTCGTCCACCTCACCTGATCTACTCCATCGACAGAAGTATCCACCAAACCAGACATCACGAATCCTGGCTATCTTTCGCCGCCTCAGATCTCCTTCCCTGCCACCGGCACCCACCCCAATGGCATCACCATCATCGACTCAGCAGATGAACCTGAGGAGTACACGGGTCCACAAGAGAGGTCGCACTCTTTTGTTTCTGCTTATGTTATGTATTGCTTAATATTACCTGCTAATTTATTGTCCTGTTCACCTCTTAGACTCCAAGTCAGGTCCAAATTGATGTTCAAACTTGAGTTCTAAATTAGTTGTGGGGCACAAATTGAGGCAACAATGAATAGTATCTCTATCTAATATCTGGTTCACCTAGGGTATGCCTATGTTGTTCATCTTGGGTGTGAAACAAATAGTAAAGCAATCATCATCTGTTTTTTATTAAATTAAAGCAATCATCAGCCTGCTATCATTATTTTTGGATCCATCCACTGGTTGTTACCATTACTCTAGATTTCTGCATGCTCTCCTTGCATAACCTCACTATTTTTTTGTATGCATGTCAGATATTGTACACAGTCATGCTGAACATGTAGAGAAAAAGAGAAGACTTTTGGGCGGCAATACAATGTCATGCAGACATCACTCCATGGTGGGTTCAATAGAAAACCCTCCCCCTCTCCAGATTGTAATCCAGAGGAAGATATCTGTTCTGAGGCGGATTCAGACGCAGCTGACCACTCCTATTTACCCCCAAGGTGTTTGCTCTAACTTGGCATGATGATGTTAGTCATATCATGCATATGTTTCCTTGTAGTGCCTACTTTTGACATCATATATGTCATCTGCTTAGTTTAGACATGTTCTGTAATGCCACCTGTTTAGTTTCAATATCATATATGGGAATTATGTAGTCTCATGTCTTTTAGCCAGCCATAATATATGTGAAATGTGCAATGCCAACTTGTTTAAGCAGTCATCATATATTTTAATGATATCTAGCCCATCCTTTTCTTCATTAAATTTCCATTTGTTGACAATGTTTGTACATTAAACTACTCTTCCTGTGAATCAGCCATTTGAGTGGGTGATGGAAAAATCTAGAGTGAAAACAAGGCCTTCAGAGCAGACAGTGCTACCTGTCGAAGCAGATCTCTTGCTGGGTCCCGATAGCTCCTCAGAGATGGATTCAAAGACAGATGACCAGTCCTATTCCCCCACCGAGGTGTATGCTCTAACTTGGCACGGTTCTACTGCTCATATCATGCATATGGTGTCTTGCATTGCTTAGTTTAGACATCATATACACAATATTCAACGCCATGTTCTTAGTTCAGACATCATATATGCAAATGCCCTCCGATTAGCATATAAATCACATATGTGAATTAAATCATGCGATCCTGGTTACTTAGATAACATGTATGTGAATTATGTCATGGGATCCTGTTTAGTTAGTCATCATATCTTTGAATTATGTTATGCTATGCTATCCAGTTTAGATAGACATCATATATGTGAAATTATGTCATGCTATCCATTTTAGTTAAACAATATACATGTTAATTATTTAATGCCCTCTTTTTTCCACACTATCTATTGCATTTGTCTCTCATACAATGGCTGTACATTCAACTATGTTTCTTGTTTATCGGCCATTTTGAATTGGAGCGGGTGATGGCAGTATCTAGCCGAGTAAAAACACGGTCTTCAAATAAAACAGTGCTACCTCTTGGTGGAGATAGCACCCCGGTTGTACATGCACGAGAACTAGCCCTACCACACATAACCCAGACTCTCACGGATTTTACCCCTACTGCCATGGGCAGAGAACCAGCTTCACCCAATCTAACCCCAACCCCAGCAGATAGTAACCCAATTCCTATTGACACAACACCATCTCCACCACAGAGCTCCCAAACAAGAGCAGTTAGTAAGGCAGCTCCAGTGCCCAAAGCGCCAGTACTACCACAGCGAACCCCAACTCCACCAGTTAGTACACCTATTCCTGTGGAGGTAGCACAACCAGCCATTCATAGTTTAGCATCTATCGCATTTGATGTTGTTAAATCCTATGTGCGTATCTTCCCATCATGGAAATATTATACTGAAGATGAAGGAAAATGCCAGTTGCAGGTGTTTGTCCAGGAGTTATGTGTAAGTAATGTTATTCGTGGCAATTACTTTGCCTTGTCCCATACATTCTACCTCCATGATGGTTATAATACAACAAATTTTCCCATTTTTCTCTATAGAGAAGGACTGATTTGGAAACTTAGGATGAGGTAACCTGTGCTAATACCTCTGCTATCTTCAAGAATGCTTGGCGGCAGTATCAGAATTACCTGAAGAAAACGTACTTCACTGGCAAAGAAACTCATCAAATTCCCTTACGTTCTCCTCAGACACATTTACTGGACGATGATTGGGAACGCCTTGTTCTTTACTGGTCCCGAACCAAGAATGTGGTAAGGTCTATGAGATCATTTTATTTGAAGTACTATATTCTTGCATCTTACTATACTCTGTTCATGTAGAACAAGTGCTTAAACTTGAGGAATAACTGCTCTCATTTAAGATTCCATTGGTATCGTGCATACTGCTTCGCTCTTGTATCACTGTATTTACTCATACAAACTTATTTTTAAATTGAACTATCCAATGGAAACTCCAATGGCACAACATGTATGTTTACGCATGTTTCTTTAAAGGTTTGCTCTTATAAATAGCTCTGTTGATTTCAATTTCAATTGTGTATACAGTTGACTTCTCATATCATGCACATTACTAGCATCATAACAGGGACAATAGTGTTGTTGTACATGTAGACCTGTGGTACCCATCTGAAATCTTGTTGTGCCGTTTAGTTTCCCATGCTTTGTATTCCTTTAGTGCCGCTTTCTCTTGAACTAATATGATTTGAACCATGGCTCTATTTTGATTTGGCAAGACAATGTAGTGACCATAGGACATAGATATATGTTTGTTTGATGCTTTTATAATGTACTACTTGGCAATAGAAGACTTGGTAGGTTAATCTCGTCCACCTTACCAATGAACTGGTTCACCGAAATGAGTTTCATGTACTAGTACATGCTAAACCTGTTATGTGTCTGCTTGTTTCTTCTTTTAGAATGCTGACAGAATATTGGGGAAGAGTGCCTCATGAAGCAATGATAACGGAAGTAATGCAAATAAGGTTCAGGACCGTGAGACATCCGTGTTTGTCTCCAACAAAGCTGATAAAACAGCTAAGGAAAACTATCTTGAAGACAGTGAGGCAACCCCAAAGTCCTGTCTTGGTTTACTATTCGAGTTACTGGCCACTACCGCTTGCACAAGCTATTCAAACTCACTGTCTGAATTAGTTCGGTTTCTTGAGTCTCAACTACAAGCTGAAAGACATCGATCGGCTGTGCTGCGACAAGAAGCAGAAGGACTACGGAAGTCCCTGGAGCATTCAGATGCATACTTTCCGGTGCAACATCAAGCATTGGAGGATTTTAGCGCCAAACAGGACAAAGCTAATAAGCTTGCTAAGCTTATTGCCAACATGGTGGATACCCAGGATAATGTTTCTTGAGCTCTTCTGAAGATGTTTCAGTTATGGACTTGTTTGCCTCCGCGTTTATTTGCACTGGTGGCCAATTTTGACGGCTAGTGTATGTAATATGCTGCTTTGTTCCCTATATTTGCACTGGTGGCGAACTTTGTGGATGTAATATGTGTAATAGCTGTAATAGGCTAGCGTTAGTTGCTTACTTATTTATTTCCTTATTGTCTTGTTTAGTTGTTTGCTTGTAGTCACTATAGTTCTTTTTCTGCGTCTTTCTAGTGACCATAATAACCTATTTTTGGTAACTAAGCCACAATAATCATGGCAATACACGGACTGTTGTAACCATGGGCCTCCTGCGGGCCGTAGGATCCATGGACTTTCTACGGGCCTTATGATCCATGGGCTTTCTACGGGCCATAGGGTCCATTGGTCTTCTACGGGCCATAGGATCCATGGGTCTTCTACGGGGCGTATAATCATTTTGCCAAACATGGGCCGTACTATTCGTGGACCATAACTGGCCGTTAATAGCCGCATTTGATAACGCTATGAAAACAGCCCAACAGGTTAACGGGCCACAAACGGGCCCAATGTAAACACGGGCTGAATTTGGCCCACAAACGGAACAGGCCAGCAACGGACCATAACTAACCAAATTCTAGAAATGAGCCCAAGAATAAATGGGCCCTTAGAAGGCCGAAAGTTAACTTAGGCTGGAAACGGCCGACGAAATAATGGGCCGTTAATGGGTATAAAGTGATACACTGTTCATTATGGGCCAGTTTCATCTCGGGCCTTTATTGGGCCCAGAGTTATGAAGGGCCTCATATGGGCCGAACGACATCATGGGACATACATGGGCCGGAAGTAACAATGGGCTGGAATCATATTGGATGGCCCAGATGAAGCTACTGGACTTAATTTTGATAGGCCGTAACGGGCCGGGAGTTAGCGGGCTCTAAATGGGCGATATACGAATAGGTCGTTAACAGGCTTTCCCTGGGCCGGCCCGTTACCTTTTGACCAAGTCAAACGGGCCGGCCTTTTCACTGGAATGGGCCTCTGTTGGGCTGTGCCATGTGTTGATGTATCATAGGTGCCTCCTGTCCAATGAATGGATGACATTTGTTCCAACGGTGAGCCAACACGTGTTTCCTCTAGCCAATGACAATTTTACACGTGGAAAATCCTCATTGGTCCGGGCTTTTAACGGTTTATCGGATCCAAAACCGGACCCGACAGCGTAACGGCGACCCGTTACGGTGGATGCCACGTTTTGGTCACCCTTGATGAAAGCACTTCTATGACGCGTGATTTATCATCATGTAATTTGACACTTCCGTGATGGTAATGTCATGGAGCACTTCTACGATAGCACATGTATGACTATCTTGATTCTGTCATAAAATTTTCATGGATGTACATGCATGACAGAAAACATGACCTACTGTGACAAACACGTATCATCACGGAAGTGTATTTTTTTGTAGTGTAGGTAGGCAAGTCTGGGTACCCCGGTTCCCAGAATGCCGACAAGCACGAATCAGATTAGAATTGCGTGTGCGATACATGACATACAATTAATCCATCCGAGCTGTCTGTGATGGAATAAGCCATGTGTGCTGTGGGCAAATGCTTGCTAGTATACAACCGTTTGCGATTGATGAATTCATCACCGACGGGTTCCCTACTGTGGTCCGTGCGCGATGTGATCTGTCTTTCTATTGGCCATTGGGTGATGGGCGGTCATCCGGGTATGCCATAAGGATGCAAAGAGGCATCCTATATCAGCAAGGACTGGCTGTTCCACCAATAGCTCATCTAAGAGAACTCTCAAGTTAATTGTGCTAAGCTGGAGCAGCCATCGGATGGGTGTCTGGATGGGAAGTTGCCTTGATGTTAAATTAACTTATGGGATGGATCATAGAGGTCATTTTGACCTCTATGATCCATCCCATCTGTTAAATTATCCTCGAGGTCATAGAGGCCATCATAGAGGTCATTTTTAATTTCAATTTGGTTCCCTAGTGTGGTCCGTGTGCGATGTGATATGCTCTAACTGCACAACATCTATGCTGCGTGTATAGAAGAAGAACATATATATACTTGTAAGAGGACATGATTGCAAAACCAAATTAAACATCCAATTACGTTATATAACAAGTACCATAAATATTGCAAGGTTCAAATTCAAAGATTACAAGGCCGAAATTCAAAGATTACAAGGTTCAAACTATTCAGACACATCAAATTCATCTTCTTCGGAATCTTTTTTCATGCATTATTTATGCGAAAGGGTCAGCAACCGAGAATTCATATTGTGGCTCGATACAATGACTTCCGAATAATCTGTCATATGAAGTTACAAACTGAAATTCAGCTTGTACAGAGCCTTTTCCATTTAGCTGTAGACGCCTGCGCTCTTTAGCAATCCATTCACTTCTGCTTAGTAAATATAGGGCAAACCTCATTACCTTGAGCAACCTTGATTTCTCAACAAAGAACCTGGAGAATTTAATTTTTGGTCTGGTGCCTCGGTACTCATTAAAAGTAATTTCTGTGAGATGAAGATCAAGGCATTCAATGGGATTGGTATATTCCCCAACATTTTATACTTTCCGGCCTGCTAGTATCCGCAAATGAAGAAAACATATTAGTGCATAGCTGCAGATTTGAACACTTCGGGCCTCTTTGATTTGCAGGATTTCTAAAATACATGAAAAGAGTGAAATGCCACCTTCAATCTTTCATGATAAACTTTTATCACGAAAGCATGTCAGGCGAAGGAATAAAACGCGTACAACACTAGCATCTCCAAAAAAATATGTATTGAAATCATCCAAATTTCCTTTAGAAATCACTCAACATTTGTCATTGTAATCATGGGTAAAAGTAACCAAAAATTGAGCTCCGTCGTGGTTAACAATTAACAGGAAAGGAGCATCACCTTGATGTATAGCTTCTCCATGCAAGGAAAGCATCTAAGGAATCCAACTTCATCCAGATCGGGGCCGATAGATTGTAGTGCCAAGATCTTCACAATGCACAGAGGCCGGGTCAAGCTTGTGGGAATCATTTTCTGGATGACAGGCGAACATATAGATCAACAACAATTAGATAAAATGTGTTGTCGGATAATATATAAGAAGAAGAAGAAGACTGTTGTACCTGAACGGATAATGATCCAGTAACAAGTTTGTTGAATTCAGCACACGAATAGCCCAACACTGTCAATTTCGGTGCGTGAATGACCCTGATTCTTGCTGGACCTAATTTATCATGTACAAACAATCTTGTGAGGAAAGGCGCATTCTCAATGACAACATTGTGAAACACCTCAATCGACAGCCTTGGGCGGTGCTAGCAATGCACATAAATCGCACGGACATTCGTCGAGATGATGTGGAGGCTACTGAACCCTGATGTCTACTATGCAACCTTCTTCTTGTAGACTCGTGTTGGGCCTCCAAGCGCAGAGTTTTGTAGGACAGTAGCAAATTTCCCTCAAGTGGATGACCTAGGCTTTATCAATCCGTGGGAGGCGTAGGAAGAAGATGGTCTCTCTCAAATAACCCCGCAACCAAATAACAAAGAGTCTCTTATGTCCCTGATATGTCTCCAACGTATCTATAATTTTTGATTGTTCCATGCTATTATATTATCTATTTTGGATGTTAATGGGCTTTATTTTACACTTTTATATTATTTTTGGGACTAACCTATTAACCCAAGGCACAGTGCAAATTGCTGTTTTTTTGCCTATTTCAGTGTTTCGCATAAAAGGAATATCAAACGGAGTCCAAACGGAATGAAACCTTCGGGAGCGTGATTTTTGGGACAAACGTGATCCAGAGGACTTGGAGTGGACGTCAAGAAACGAACGAGGTGTCCACGAGGCAGGCGGGCACGCCTACCCCCTAGGCGCGCCCTCCCCCCTCATGGGCCCCTCGTGGCTCAACCGACCTACTTCTTCCTCCTATATATGTTCACATACCCCAAAAACATCCAGGAGCAGCACGAAACCCTATTTCCACCACTGCAACCTTCTGTACCCAAGAGATCCCATCTTCGGGCCTTTTCCGAAGCTCTGCCGGAGGGGGCATCGATCATAGAGGGCCTCTACATCAACTCCATGGCCCCTCTGATGATGTGTGAGTAGTTTACTTCAGACCTTCGGGTCCATAGTTACCGACGAATAAAAATATAGCTCTAAGTAAAGTTACCGACGAAGACGAAAGAGGGGATGCCTTCCGGGGCATCCCCAATGTTAGGCTTTTGGCTTGTCCTTGGATTTTACCTTGGGGTGCCTTGGGAATCCCCAATCTTAGGCTCTTGCCACTTCTTGTTCCATAATCCATCAAATCTTTACCCAAAACTTGAAAACTTCACAACACAAAACTTAAAAGAAAAATCTCGTGAGCTCCGTTAGTAAAAGAAAACAAACCACCACTTCAAGGTACTGTAATGAATTCATTCTTTATTTATATTGGTGTTAAACATACTGTATTCCAACTTTTCTATGGTTCATAAACTCTATTACTAGCCATAGATTCATCAAAATAAGCAAACAACACACAAAAACAGAATCTGTCAAAAACAGAACAATCTGTAGCAATCTGTAGATTTCGAATACTTCTGTAACCCCAAAAATTCTGAAATAAAATTCTGGACGTGAGTAAGTTATCTATTAATCGTCTGCAAAAAGAATTAGCTAAATATCACTCTCCAGTAAAAAATGGCAGCAAATCTTGTGAGCGCTAAAGTTTCTGTTTTTTACAGCAAGATCGCAAAGACTTTCCCCAAGTCTTCCCAAAAGGTTCTACTTGGCACAAACACTAATTAAAAGCATAAAACCACATCTAAACAGAGGCTAGATGAATTATTTATTACTAAACAGAATCAAAAAGCAAGAAGCAAAAATAAAATTAGGTTGCCTCCCAACAAGCGCTATCGTTTAACGCCCCTAGCTAGGCATAAAAGCAACGATAGATCTAGGTATTGCCATGATAGCGATAAGGTAAATCACGAAAACTCATCTCATACTCCCTACGTTCAGCAGAAAGCTTTCTTTGTGGTAAGCAAAAGTAATCAAAAGGGCTAAATTTAATGGGACAAAAGTCCCCAAGATCAAGCTCGGGAGGTATTGGTTCCTCCTTTGGCCCCTCATATTGCACAACCAATTCATCATTATAAGCATTCTTTTGGCAAAAAGTCATGAGTCTTTGTTAAATGGAAAAACCTCACCCATTATTCTGGATAGCAAAATTATCATTAAATTCAGAGATCCTATCAACAAGAACATCGGTAGGAACCGTTTTTCTAGGGTTTTCATTAAAAGCAACATGATCTAAAGATCGTAAACGCATAATGTCTTCTTGATAAAAAAAAGGATTGCTTCTATGGGAGGACGGCCGGCATCCACCCTATAATGCGCAAAAATTTCATTGGCCTCTTTTATTATAAATCTGTACTCATGAGCTAAAATGATGGTCGCTGCTCGCTTAACAGAAGAATGCTCAATATTAGAAAATTCTAGTATTGAGCAT
>NC_041390.1:407652238-407677826 GCF_002162155.2 Triticum dicoccoides | reverse complement strand
ATGCTCAATACTAGAATTTTCTAATATTGAGCATTCTTCTGTTAAGCGAGCAGCGACCATCATTTTAGCTCATGAGTACAGATTTATAATAAAAGAGGCCAATGAAATTTTTGCGCATTATAGGGTGGATGCCGGCCGTCCTCCCATAGAAGCAATCCTTTTTTTTATCAAGAAGACATTATGCGTTTACGATCTTTAGATCATGTTGCTTTTAATGAAAACCCTAGAAAAACGGTTCCTACCGATGTTCTTGTTGATAGGATCTCTGAATTTAATGATAATTTTGCTATCCAGAATAATGGGTGAGGTTTTTCCATTTAACAAAGACTCATGACTTTTTGCCAAAAGAATGCTTATAATGATGAATTGGTTGTGCAATATGAGGGGCCAAAGGAGGAACCAATACCTCCCGAGCTTGATCTTGGGGACTTTTGTCCCATTAAATTTAGCCCTTTTGATTACTTTTGCTTACCACAAAGAAAGCTTTCTGCTGAACGTAGGGAGTATGAGATGAGTTTTCGTGATTTACCTTATCGCTATCATGGCAATACCTAGATCTATCGTTGCTTTTATGCCTAGCTAGGGGCGTTAAACGATAGCGCTTGTTGGGAGGCAACCTAATTTTATTTTTGCTTCTTGCTTTTTGATTCTGTTTAGTAATAAATAATTCATCTAGCCTCTGTTTAGATGTGGTTTTATGCTTTTAATTAGTGTTTGTGCCAAGTAGAACCTTTTGGGAAGACTTGGGGAAAGTCTTTGCGATCTTGCTGTAAAAAACAGAAACTTTAGCGCTCACAAGATTTGCTGCCATTTTTTACTGGAGAGTGATATTTAGCTAATTCTTTTTGCAGACGATTAATAGATAACTTACTCACGTCCAGAATTTTATTTCAGAATTTTTGGGGTTACAGAAGTATTCGAAATCTACAGATTGCTACAGATTGTTCTGTTTTTGACAGATTCTGTTTTTGTGTGTTGTTTGCTTATTTTGATGAATCTATGGCTAGTAATAGAGTTTATGAACCATAGAAAAGTTGGAATACAGTATGTTTAACACCAATATAAATAAAGAATGAATTCATTACAGTACCTTGAAGTGGTGGTTTGTTTTCTTTTACTAACGGAGCTCACGAGATTTTTCTTTTAAGTTTTGTGTTGTGAAGTTTTCAAGTTTTGGGTAAAGATTTGATGGATTATGGAACAAGAAGTGGCAAGAGCCTAAGATTGGGGATTCCCAAGGCACCCCAAGGTAAAATCCAAGGACAAGCCAAAAGCCTAACATTGGGGATGCCCCGGAAGGCATCCCCTCTTTCGTCTTCGTCGGTAACTTTACTTAGAGCTATATTTTTATTCGTATGGTAAACGTTGTGTGACAAATTTGAAGCATGGGGTGTTCTTTGATTGCTTTCCTTATGAGTGGCGGTCGGGGACGAGCGATGGTCTTTTCCTACCAATCTATCCCCCTAGGAGCATGCGCATAGTGCTTGGTTTTGATGACTTGTAGATTTTTGCAATAAGTATGTGAGTTCTTTATGACTAATGTTGAGTCCATGGATTATACGCACTCTCACCCTTCCATCATTGCTAGCCTCTTCGGTACCGTGCATTTCCCTTTGTCACCTTGAGAGTTGGTGCAAACTTCGCCGGTGCATCCAAACCCCGTGATATGATACGCTCTATCACAAATAAGCCTCCTTATATCTTCCTCAAAACAGCCACCATACCTACCTATTATGGCATTTCCATAGCCATTCCGAGATATATTGCCATACAACTTTCCACCATTCCCTTTATTATTGCACGCATGATCATTGTCATATTGCTTTGCATGATCATGTAGTTGACATCGTATTTGTGGCAAAGCCACCATGCTTAATTTTTTCATACATGTCACTCTTGATTCACCGCAATCCCGGTACACCGCTGGAGGCATTCACATAGAGTCATATTTTGTTCCAAGTATCAAGTTGTAATTCTTGAGTTGTAAGTAAATAAAAGTGTGATGATCATCATTAGAGCATTGTCCCATGTGAGGAAAGGACGATGGAGACTATGATTCCCCCATAAGTCGGGATGAGACTCCGGACGAAAAAAAGACGCCATAAAAAAGAACAAGGCCCAAACAAAAAAGGAGAGAAAAAGAGAGAAGGGACAATGTTCCTCCTTTTCCCACACTTGTGCTTCAAAAGTAGCACCATGATCATGATAGAGAGTCTCTTATTTTGTCACTTTCATATACTAGTGGGAATTTTTCATTATAGAACTTGGCTTGTATATTCCAATGATGGGCTTCCTCGAATGCCCTAGGTCTTCGTGAGCAAGCAAGTTGGATGCACACCCACTTAGTTTCTTTGATGAGCTTTCATATATTTATAGCTCTAGTGCATCCGTTGCATGGCCATCCCTACTCCTTGCATTGACATCAATCGGAGGGCATCTCCAAGCCCATTGATTAGCCGCATCAATGTAACACTTTCTCCCTTTTGTCTTCTCAGACAACCTCAATCATCATATTCTATTCCACCCATAGTGCTATGTCCATGGCTCGCGCTCATATATTGCGTAAAAGTTGAAAGAGTTTGAAAAGGCTAAGTATGAAACAATTTCTTGGCTTGTCATCGGGGTTGTGCATGATGAGTGCATTTTGTGTGAAGAAAATGAAGCATGACCAAACTATATGATTTTGCAGGGATAAGTTCTCTTTGGCTATGTTATTTTGATAAGACATAATTGCTTGATTAGCATACTTGGAGTATTACTATTTTTATGTCAACAATAAAAATTGATCTTGAATCTTTCGTATCTGAACATTCATGCCACAATAGAGAAAAAATACATTGAAGAACATGCTAGAAAGCATTCCACATCAAAAAATTTGTTTTTATTATTTACCTACTCGAGGACGAGCAAGAATTAAGCTTGGGGATGCTTGATACGTCTCCAACGTATCTATAATTTTTGATTGTTCCATGCTATTATATTATCTACTTTGGATGTTAATGGGCTTTATTTTACACTTCTATATTATTTTTGGCACCAACCTATTAACCCAAAGCCTAGTGCAAATTGCTGTTTTTTGCCTATTCCAGTGTTTCGCAGAAAAGGAATGCCAAACGGAGTCCAAATGGAATGAAACCTTCGGGAGGGTGATTTTTGGAACAAACAAGATCCAGAGAACTTGGAGTGGACGTCAAGAAACGAACGAGGTGTCCAAGAGGCAGGGGGGTCGCGCATACACCCTGGGCGCGTCCTCCCCCCTCATGGGCCCCTCGTGGCTCAATCAACCTACTTCTTCCTCCTATATATGTTCACATACCCCAAAAACATCCAGGAGCACCACGAAACCCTATTTCCACCGTTGCAACCTTCTGTACCCAAGAGATCCCATCTTGGGGCCTTTTCCGGAGCTCCGCCGGAGGGGGCTTCGATCACGGAGGGCCTCTACATCAACTCCATGGCCCCTCCGATCATGTGTGAGTAGTTTACTTCAGACCTTCGGGTCCATAGTTATTAGCTAGATGGCTTCTTCTCTCTCTTTGAATCTCAATACAAAGTTCTCCTCGATCTTCTTGGAGATCTATTCGATGTAACTCTTTTTGCAGTGTGTTTGTCGAGATCCGATGAATTGTGGGTTTATGATCAAGTCTATCTATGAACAATATTTGATTCTTCTCTGAAATGTTTTATGTGTGATTTGTTATCTTTGCAAGTCTCTTCGAATTATCAGTTTGGTTTGGCCTACTAGATTGTTCTTTCTTGCAATGGGAGAAGTGCTTAGCTTTGGGTTCAATCCTGCGGTGCTCGATCCCAGTGACAGAAAGGGAAATGACACGTATTGTATTGTTGCCATCGAGGATAAAAAGATGGGGTTTATATCACATTGCTTGAGTTTATCCCTCTACATCATGTCATCTTACCTAATGCGTTACTCTGTTCTTATGAACTTAATACTCTAGATGCATGCTGGATAGCGGTCGATGTGCGGAGTAATAGTAGTAGATGCAGGCAGGAGTCAGTCTACTTGTCGCGGATGTGATGCCTATATACATGATCATGCCTAGATATTCTCATAATTATTCGCTTTTCTATCAATTGCTCGACAGTAATTTGTTCACCCACTGTAATACTTATGCTATCTTGAGAGAAGCCAGTAGTGAAACCTATGGCCCCTGGGTCTATTTTCCATCATATAAGTTTCCAATCTAGCTTACTTTGCAATCTTTACTTTCAATCTATATCATAAAATACCAAACATATTTATCTTATTATTATTGTCTATATCATATCTCACTCTCATAAGTGACTGTGAAGGGATTGACAACCCCTTTATCGCGTTGGCTGCAAGGTTCTTATTTGTTTGTGTAGGTACGAGGGACTTGCGTGTGGCCTCCTACTGGATTGATACCTTGGTTCTCAAAAACTAAGGGAAATACTTACGCTACTTTGCGGCATCACCCTTTCCTCTTCAAGTGAAAACCAACGCAGTGCTCAAGAGGTAGCATTCCCCAACACACCCAATAAAATGGTAAATTGTATAGGTGCACTAGTTCGGCGAAGAGATGGTGATACAAGTGCAATATCGATGCTAGATATAGGTTTTTGTAATATGAAAATATAAAAGTAGCAAGGTAGCAAGGTAGCAAGTAATAAAAGTGAGCGAAAACGGTATTGCAATGCTTGGAAACAAGGCCTAGGGTTCATACTTTCACTAGTGCAAATTCTCTCAACAATGATAACATAATTAGATCATATGGAAATCCCTCAACGTGTGACAAAAGTCACTCCAAAGTTCCTATTGCAGAGAACATAGGATGAAATTGCTTGTAGGGTGCGAAACCACCTCAAAGTTATTCTTTTCGATCAATCCATTGGGCTATTCCTATAAGTGTCACAAATAGCCCTAGAGTTCGCAGTAAAATAACACCATATGACACAAATCAACCAAAACCCTAATGTCACCTAGATACTCCAATGTCACCACAAGTATCTGTGGGTCAATCATACAATATGCATCAAACAACTTCAGATTCATAATATTCAATCCAACACAAACAACCTCAAATAGTGCCCCAAGATTTTTACCGGAGAAATAAGGACGAAAACATGCATCAACTCCTATGCATAGATTACCCCAATGTCACCTCGGGAATCCGCGAGTTGAGTGCCAAAACATACATCAAGTGAATCAATAGAATACCCCATTGTCACCACGGGTATCCCACGCAATACATACATCAAGTGTTCTCAAATCCGTAATAGTATTCAATCCGATAATAGTGAAACCTCGAAGATAAAACTCAATTCATCACAAGAAGGTAGAGGGGGAGAAACACCATACGATTCAACTATAGTAACAAAGCTCGCGGTTCTTCAAGATCGTGCGAAATCAAGAACACGAGAGAGAGAGAGAGAGAGATCAAACACATAGCTACTGGAACATACCCTTAGCCCCGAGGGTGAACTACTCCCTCCTCGTCATGGAGACCGCCAGGATGATGAAGATGGCCACCGGTGATGGTTTCCCCCTCCGGCAGGGTGTCGGAACAGGTTCCCGATTGTTTTTTCGTGGCTATGGAGGCTTGCGGCGGCAGAACTCCCGATCTAGGTTTATTTCTGGGGGTTTCTATATTTATAGGAATTTTTGGCGTCAAGAACAAGTCAGGGGGTCCACGAGGAGCCCACAAGACAAGGGGGCGCCCCCACCCTTGTGGAGGCCTCGTGGCTCTTCTGACCCAACTCTTTTTCTTCGGGGGCTTCTTCTGGTCCATAAAAAATCACCGTAAATTTTCAGCTCAATTGGACTCCGTTTGATATTCCTTTTATGCGAAACTCAAAAACAAGGAAAAACAAAAACCGGCACTGGGCTCTAGGTTAATAGGTTAGTCCC
Source organism: Triticum dicoccoides (assembly GCF_002162155.2). Taxonomy (NCBI): domain Eukaryota; kingdom Viridiplantae; phylum Streptophyta; class Magnoliopsida; order Poales; family Poaceae; genus Triticum; species Triticum dicoccoides. Next base: position 407,671,939 of record NC_041390.1, on the reverse strand, counting down.
AAAAATCATACAAAAAATAGCATATAAATTCATATAAAACATCCAAGATAGATAATATAATAGCATGGAACAATAAAAAATTATAGATACGTTGGAGACATATCAAGCATCCCCAAGCTTAATTCCTGCTCATCCTCGAGTAGGTAAATGATAAAAACAGAAATTTTGATGTGGAATACTACCTAACATATTTATCCATGTAATCTTCTTTATTGTGGAAAGAATATTCCGATCCATAAGATTCAAAACAAAAGTTTAATATTGACATAAAAACGATAATACTTCAAGCATACTAATAAAGCAATCATGTCTTCTCAAAATAACATGGCCAAAGAAACTTATCCCTACAAAACCATATAGTCTGGCGATGCTCCATCTTCATCACACAAAATATTAAAATCATGCACAAGCCCGATGACAAGCCAAACAATTGTTTCATACTTTTGATGTTCTCAAACCTTTTCAACTTTAACACAATACATGAGAGTGAGCCATGGATATATCACTATAGGTGGAATAGAATATGGTGGTTGTGAAGACAAAAAGAAGGAGATTGTCTCACATAACCTAGGCGTATTAATGGACTATGGAGATGCCCGTCAATAGATATAAATGTGAGTGAGTAGGGATTGCCATGCAACAGATGCACTAGAGCTATATGTTTATGAAAGCTAAAAAAGAAACTAAGTGGCTGTGCATCCAACTCGCTTGCTCACGAAGACCTAGGGCAATTTTAGGAAGCCCATCATCGGAATATACAAGTCAAGTTCTATAATGAAAAATTCCCACTAGTATATGAAAGTGACAACATAGGGGACTCTCTATCATGAAGATCATGGTGCTACTTTGAAGCACAAGTGCGGTAAAAGGATAGTAGCATTGCCCCGTCTCTCTTTTTCTCATATTTTTTGGGCTCTCTCTCTCTCTCTCTTTTTTGGGCTCTTTTTTAATTTTTATTTTTTCGTCCGGAGTCTCATCCTGACTTGCGGGGGAATCATAGTCTCCATCATCGTTTCCTCACTGGGACAATGCTCTAATAATGATGATCATCACACTTTTATTTACTTTACAAGTCAAGAATTACAACTCGATACTAGAACAAATATATGACTCTATATGAATGCCTTCAGTAGGGTACCGGGATGTGCAATGATTCAAGAGCGGTGTGTATAAAAAATGATGAAAGGTGGCTTTGCCACAAATACGACGTCAACTACATGATCATGCAAAGCAATATGACAATGATGAAGAGTGTCATAATAAACGGAACAGTGGAGAGTTGCATGGCAATATATCTCGGAATGGCTATGGAAATGCCATAATAGGTACGTATGGTGGCTGTTTTGAGGATGGTATATGGTGGGTGTATGGTACCGGCGAAAGTTGCGCGGTACTAGAGAGGCTAGCAATGGTGGAAGGATGAGAGTGCGTATAATCCATGGACTCAACATTAGTCATAAAGAACTCACATACTTACTGCAAAAGCCTATTAGCTATTGAAACAAAGTACTACATAGATGCTCCTAGGGGGGTATATTGGTAGGAAAATACCATCGCTCATCCCCGACCGCCACTCATAAGGAAGACAATCAATAAACGAATCATGCTCCGACTTCTTCACATAACGGTTCACCATACGTGCATGCTACGGGAATCACAAACTTCAACACAAGTATTTCTACAATCCACAATTACTCACTAGCATGATTCTAATATCACCATCCTCATATCTCAAAACAATCATAAGGAATCAAACTTCTCATAGTATTCAGTGCACTTTATATGAAAGTTTTAATTATATCCCTCTTGGATGCCCATCATATTAGGACTAAATTCATAACCTAAGAAAATTACCATGCTGTTTAAGGACTCTCAAAATAATATAAGTGAAGCATGAGAGTTCATCAATTTCTTCAAAATAGAACTACCGCCGTGCTCTAAAAAGATATAAGTGAAGCACTAGAGCAAATGACAGACTACTCCAAAAGATATAGGTGAAGATCAATGAGTAGTTGAATAATTTTGTAACTATGTGAAGACTCTCTAACATTTAAGTATTTCAGATCTTAATATTTTATTCAAACAGCAATCATAACAAAATAAAATGACATTGCAAGGATAGCACATATCATGTGAAGAAGCAAAAACTTAGGCTCAACCAAAACTGACCGATAGTTGTTGAAGACGAAAGGTGGGATGACTACCGGGGAATCCCCAAGCTTAGATGTTTGAGACTTCTTGGAATATTAACTAGGGATGCCTTGGGCATCCCCAAGCTTGAGATTTTTTGTCTCCTTAATTCCTCTCATATCACGGTTTCCCTAATTCTTAAAAGCTTCATCCACACAAAACTCAACAAGAAATCATGAGATAAGTTAGTATAAATCCATGCCAAACCTTAACATTCTCTACTGTAGAAAATCACTAAAATTATAATTTGACATTGCATACTAAATGCCTCTACATATTTAAAACTCATATCCTCAAATAGAATCATTAAACAAGCAAACATATGCAAACAATGCAAACATACCAACAATCTGTCTAAATAGGATGTCTGTAAAGAATGCAAGAGGAATCATACTTATTTAACTCCAAAAATTCTGAAAAATTACCACATTGTAGATAATTTGTTGTTACTCATTTTGTAAAAATTTCTAAAAATTTCAATATTTTATCATGTTCTGACAATTCACCAATATTCAAAACATAATAGAAATCTTTCTTCTTTCAAACAACAACATGTAGACTTGCAAAATAATCATGGTAAAGGCTATACTTGACATTTTTATTGAAATAAAAGATGCAAAACATTACTCTAAAAAACAGCAAGCAAATCATAATAAAAGAAGATGATGCTCCAAGCAAAACACATATCATGTGGTGAATAAAAATATAGCCTCAACTAAAGTTACCGATGAACGAAGACGAAAGAGGGGATGCCATCCGGGGCATCCCCAAGTTTAGGCTCTTGGTTGTCCTTGAATATTACCTTGGGGTGCCTTGGGCATCCCAAGATTAGGCTGTTGCCACTCCTTATTCCGTAGTCCATAAAAAATTTACCCAAAACTTGAAAACTTCACAACATAAAACTTAACAGAAAACTCGTAAGTTTCGTTAGTATAATAAAGCAAATCACCACTTAGGTACTATTGTGAACTCATTATAAATTTATATTGGTGTTATATCTACTGTATTCCAACTTTTCCATGGTTCATAATGATACATCTCCAATGTATCTACTTTTCCTAACGCTTTTCCTCTTGTTTTGGACTCTAATTTGCATGATTTGAATGAAACTAACCCCAGACAGACGCTGTTTTTAGCAAAACTACCATGGTGTTGTTTTTGTGCAGAAATAAAAGTTCTCAGAATGGAACAAAACTTTGTGAGGATTTTTTATATCAATAATAAGAATTTCTGGAGCCAAGACCTACCGAAGAGGGGCACCTGGGTGGGCACAACCCACCAGGGCGTGCCCCCTCTCCTGGCGCACCCATGTGGGTTGTCCCCACCTAGTGGCCCCGCAGACCCTGAAACCAATGCTATAAAATCTTATTTTCCAGAAAAAATCAAGGAGAAAGAACTATCACAATTCACGAGACGAAGCAGCCGTCACCTCCTGTTCTTCATCGGGAGGCCAGATCTAGACTCCGTTTGGGGCTCCGGAGAGGGGATCCTCATTCTTTGTCATCACCAACCGTTCTCCATCGCCAATTACATTATGCTCCCCACAGGGAGTGAGTAATTCCTTCGTAGGCTCGCTGGTCGGTGAGAGTTGGATGTTCATCATGTAATTGAGTTAGTTTTGTTAGGGCTTGATCCCTAGAATCCACTATGTTCTTAGATTGATGTTTTTATGACTTTGACATCCTTAATGCTTGCCACTTTGGGCCCGGGTGCCATGATTTCAGATCTGAACCGTTTATGTTATCACCATTATATCCATGTTCTTGATCCGATCTTGCAAGTTATAGTCACCTACTACGTGTTATGATCCGGCAACCCCGGAGTGACAATAGTCGGGACCACTCCCGGTGATGACCATAGTTTGAGGAGTTCATGTATTCACTATGTGTTAATGCTTTGTTCTGGTTTTCTATTAAAAGGAGGCCTTAATATCTCTTAGTTTCCAATATGGACCCCGCTGCCACGGGAGGGTGGGATAAAAGATGTCAAGCAAGTTCTTTCCATAAGCATGTATGACTATTTAGGGAATACATGCCTACATTATATTGACGAACTAGAGCTAGTGACGTATCACTCTAGGTTATAACTGTCTCATGATCCAATGCCTATGAATTTATTCTATATTGTTCTTGCTAAGTTACTACTGCTATCATCACTATTACACTTGCTACAAAATTACTGCTATCACTGTTACCGTTACGGCTGTCACTATTATCAAAACTATCATACTACTTTGCTACTGATCACTTTGCTGCAGATAATTAATCTCCAGGTGTGGTTGAATTGATAACTCAGCTACTAATACCTTCAAATATTCTTTGGCACCCCTTGTGTCAAATCTATAAATTTGGGTTGAATAGTCTACCCTCGAAAACTGTTGAGATCCCCTATACTTGTGGGTTATCTAGACCTTTTTCTGGCGCCATTGCCGGGAGCATAGCTATATTTGTTGAGTCACTTGGGATTATTATCATATTATCACTATGAAGAATCTGAAGGATGCTAAGACTAAGATTTTCCCTCAAAGACGAGGGGAGGTAAGGAACTGCCATCAAGTTATGCTTTAGATTCACCTTCTGTTATAAGTAAACTTGCAACACCACCGCATGCTATTAATTCCAATATGTCGCAAGTTATTGATAATGCTACTTCTGCTATGGATAATTCTTATGATGATGCTAGTACCTTACTTAATGATGATGTGCCACTTGGTGACTTTCTTGATAAACAAATTGCTAGAGTTATACAACATGATGTTGTTGAATCTGATGATGATCTTGAAACTGAAACACCTACTAGAACTAGACCTCCTAGATATGAATTGCCTAAGGTACCGGAAGGTTATGTTATGAGTGAAGAAACAACTAGATATATTCTTGCTTGCAGAGATAGAGATGATCTAGAGAAATTATTATGCAAGTATAAAGAAAAATGTCTGAATGCTAGAATGAAATGTGATCCTAAGTTTGCTACTTCACCTATCTTTATTGATGATAAGGATTATGAATTCTTTGTCGACCCAGAGTTAATTACTTTGGTTGCATCTGACCCTTTCCATGGTTATGAAACTGAAACTGTTGTGGCACATTGATACGTCTCCAACGGTATCTATAATTTTTGATTGTTCCATGCTATTGTATTATCTGTTTTGGATGTTTAATGGGCTTTCATATACCTTTAATATTATTTTTGGGACTAACCTACTAACCAAAGGCCTAGTGCAAATTGTTGTTTTTTTGGCTATTAGAGTGTCTCGTAGAAAAGGAATATCAAACGGAATCTAAACAGAATGAAACCTTCAGGAGAGTTATTTTTGGAACAAATGTGATCCAGGAGACTTGGAGTGGACGTCAAGAAATAAGCAAGGATGCCACGAGGCAGGAGGGCGCGGCCAGTGGGGTAGGCGCCCCCACCCTCGTGGGCCCCTCACAGCTCCACCGATGTACTTCTTCTTCCTTTATATACCCATATACCCCAAAAACAACCAGGAGCACCACGAAACCCTATTTCCACCAACGCAACCTTCTGTACTCATGAGATCCCATCTTGGGGCCTTTTTCGGCGCTCTGCCGGAGGGGGAATCGATCACGAAGGTCTTCTACATCAACACCATAGCCTCTCCGATGATGTGTGATTAGTTTACCATAGACCTTCGGGTCCATAGTTATTAGCTAGATGGCTTCTTCTCTCTCTTTGGATCTCAATACAAAGTTCTCCTTGATTCTCTTGGAGATCTATTTGATGTAATTCTGTTTGTGGTGTGTTTGTCGAGATCCGATGAATTGTTGGTTTATGATCAAGATTATCTATGAACAATATTTGATTCTTCTCTGAAATCTTTTATGCATGATTTAAATATCTTTGCAAGTCTCTTCGAATTATCAGTTTGGTTTGCCCTACTAGATTGATCTTTCTTGCAATGGGAGAAGTGCTTAGCTTTGGGTTCAATCTTGCGGTGTCCTTTCCTAGTGACAGCAGGGGCAGCAAGGCACGTATTGTATTGTTGCCATCAAGGATAAAAATATGGGGTTTATATCATATTGCTTGAGTTTATCCCTCTACATCATGTCATCTTGCCTAATGCGTTACTCTGTTCTTTTGCACTTAATACTCTAGATGCATGCTGGATAGCGGTCGATGTGTGGAGTAATGGTAGTAGATGCAGAATCATTTCGGTCTACTTGTCGTGGACGTGATGCCTATATACATGATCATCCCTAGATATTCTCATAATTATTTGCTTTTCTATCAATTGCTTGGCAGTAATTTGTTCACCCACCGTAGAATTTTCTATCTTGAGAGAAGCCACTAGTGAAACCTATGGCCCCCAGGTCTATCTTCCATCATATTATTTTCATACCTATTTACTAATTCTATCGTTGTTTATTTTCCAATCTTTATTTTCCAATCTATATCATAAAAATACCAAAAATATTTATCTTATTATCTCTATCAGATCTCACTTTCGTAAGTGACCGTGAAGGGATTGAAAACCCCTTTATCGCGTTACTTGCAAGGTTCTTGTTTGTTTGTGCAGGTACTAGGTGACTTGCGTGTTACCTCCTATTGGATTGATACCTTGGTTCTCAAAAACTGAGGGAAATACTTACGCTACTATGCTACATCACCCTTTCCTCTTCAAGGGAAAACCAACGCATGCTCAAGAGGTAGCAAGAAGGATTTCTGGCACCGTTGCCGGGGAGGTTGCATCAAGTCAAGACATAGCAAGTACCCATCACAAACTCTTATCCCTCGCATTACATTATTTGCCATTTGACTCTCGTTTTCCTCTCCCCACTTCACCCTTGCCGTTTTATTCGCCCTTTTTTCCGCTCACCTCGTCTTCGTTGCTCTTTTTCTTGCCTTTTGTGTGCTCGTTCTTTGAGCAACTTTCTGCCATCATGTCTAAAATTGGGGAGGTTATCATTGATAAGGATAGTGGTAATAACATGGAAAACTTTGATGCTTTTGATGATCCTCATGAAGAACCTACTATTTTACACACTAAAAAGTTTCGGATTGGTAGTGGTAATATTATTGGAAAATGAGTTATTCAAGATTTCTTTACTTGTGCCGGTGCTTTGCCCACCATGAGCGGGTCTATTCTTCATAAAACTAGTAGTCTTGCGGATGCTATATCATTTCTTGTGGTTGAACTTGAAAGACAATTTATCCATATGCATCCTTTCATACAAAGGATCTTTCTAGAATTTTCTAATATTGAGCATTCTCTTGTTAAGCGAGCAACTACCATCTTTTTAGCTCATGAGTTCAGATTTATAACAAAGGAGGCCAATGAATTTTTTGTGCATTATAGGGTGTATTCCGGCCGTCCTCCCAAAGAAGCAATCCTTTTTTATCAGGAGGACATAATGCGCTTACGATCTTTAGATCATGTTGCTTTTAACGAAAACCTTAGAAAGAAGGTTCCTACCGATGTTCTTGTTGACAGGATCTCTGAACTTAATGATAATTTTTCTATCCAGAACTATTGGTTAGGTTTTTCCCTTGAACAAAGGCTCATGACTTTTTGCCAAAAGAATGCTTATAATGATGAATTAGTTGTGCAATATGAGGGGCCAAAGGAGGAACCAATACCTCCCGAGTTTGATCTTGGGGACTTTTGTCCCATTAAATTTAGCCCTTTTGATTAACTTTGGTTGCAGAAAGAAAGCTTGCTACTGAACGTAGGGAGTATGAGATGAGTTTTCGCGATTTACCTTATCATTATCATAGCAATACCTAGATCTATTCTTTTTTTATGCCTAGCTAGGGGAGTTAAACGATAGCGCTTGTTGGGAGGCAACCCAATTTCATTTTTGTTTCTTGTTTCTTGTTCCTATTTAGTAATAAATAATTCATCTAGCTTCTGTTTAGATGCGGTTTATGCTTTTAATTAGTGTTTGTGCCAAGTAGAACCTTTGGGAAGACTTGGGGGAAGTCTTTGCGATCTTGCTGTAAAAAACAGAAACTTTAGCACTCACGAGATTTGCTGCCATTTTTTTACTGGAGAGTGCGATTAGGTTGATTCTTTTTGCACATGATTAATAGATAAATTCCTCACGTCCACCAGTTTATTTTAGAATTTTTGGGGTTACAGAAGTATTCGAAATCTATAGATTGCTACAGACTGTTCTGTTTTTGACAGATTCTGTTTTTTGTGTGTTGTTTGCTTATTTTGATGAATCTATGGCTAGTATCGGGGGGTATGAACCATAGAGAAGTTGGAATACAGTAGGTTTAACACCAATATAAATAAATAATGAGTTCATTACAGTACCTTGAAGTGGTGGTTTGTTTTCTTATACTAACGGAGCTCATGAGATTTTCTGTTGAGTTTTGTGTTGTGAAGTTTTCAAGTATTGGGTAAAGATTTGATGGATTTTGGAATAAGGAGTGGCAAGAGCCTAAGCTTGGGGATTCCCAAGGGACCCCAAGGTAAAATTCAAGGACAACCAAAAGCCTAAGCTTGGGGATGCCCCGAAAGGCATCCCCTCTTTCGTCTTCGTCTATCGGTAACTTTACTTGAGGCTATATTTTTATTCACCACATGATATGTGTTTTGCTTGGAGCATCTTGTATGATTTGAGTCTTTACTTTTTAGTTTACCACAATCATCCTTGCTGTACACACCTTTTGGAGAGACACACATGAATTGGAATTTATTAGAATACTCTATGTGCTTCACTTATATCTTTTGAGCTAGATAATTTTGCTCTAGTGCTTCACTTATATCTTTTTAGAGCACGGTGGTGGTTTTATTTTATAGAAATCATTGATCTCTCATGCTTAACTTATATTATTTTGGGAGTCTTTTAGAACAGAATGGTAATTTGCTATGGCAACAAAATTAATCCTAATATGATAGGCACCCAAGATGGGTATAATAAAAACTATCATAAAAAGTGCATTGAATACTATGTGAAGTTTGATACTTGATGATTGTTTTGAGATATGAAGATGGTGATATTAGAGTCATGATAGTTGAGTAGTTGTGAATTTGAGAAATACTTGTTCAAAGTTTGTGATTCCTGTAGCATGCACGTATGGTGAACCGTTATGTGATGAAGTCGGAGCATGATTTATTTATTGATTGCCTTCCTTATGAGTGGCGGTCGGGGACGAGTGATGGTCTTTTCCTACCAATCTATCCCCCTAGGAGCATGCGCATAGTACTTTGTTTTGGTAACTAATAGATTTTTGCAATAAGTATGTGAGTTCTTATGACTAATGTTGAGTCCATGGATGATACACACTCTCACCCTTCCACCATTGCTAGCCTCTCTAGTACCGCGCAACTTTCGCCGGTACCATACACCCACCTTATACCTTCCACAAAACAGCCACCATGCCTACATATTATGGCATTTCCATAGCCATTCCAAGATATATTGCCATGCAACTTACCACCGTTCTGTTTGCTATGACACGTTACATCATTGTCATATTGCTTTGCATGATCATGTAGTTGACATCATATTTGTGGCAAAGCCACGTTCATAATTCTTTCATACATGTCACTCTTGATTCATTGCACATCCCGGTACACTGCCAGAGGCATTCACATGGAGTCATATTTTGTTCTAGTATCGAGTTGTAATTTTGAGTTGTAAGTAAATAAAAGTGTGATGATCATTATTATTAGAGCATTGTCCCAAGTGAGGAAAGGATGATGGAGACTATGATTCCCCCACAAGTCGGGATGAGACTCTGGATGAAAAAAGAGGTCATAAAAAAGAAGAGAGAAAAGGCCCAAAGAAAAAATGAGAGAAAAAGAGAGAAGGGACAATGCTACTATCCTTTTACCACACTTGTGCTTCAAAGTAGCACCATGATCTTCTTGATAGAGAGTCTCCTATGTTATCACTTTCATATACTAGTGGGAATTTTACATTATAGAACTTGGCTTGTATATTCCAATGATGGGCTTCCTCAAAATGCCCTAGGTCTTCGTGAGCAAGCAAGTTGGATGCACACTCACTTAGTTCTTTTGTTGAGCTTTGATACACTTATAGCTCTAGTGCATCCGTTGCATGGCAATCCCTACTCACTCACATTGATATCTATTGATGGGCATCTTCATAGCCCATTGATATGCCTAGTTGATATGAGACTATCTTCTCCTTTTGTCTTCTGCACAACCACCATTCTATTCCACCTATAGTGCTATGTCCATGGCTCACACCCATATATTGCGTGAAGATTGAAAAAGTTTGAGAACACCAAAAGTATAAAACAATTGCTTGGCTTGTCATCGGGTTTTTGCATGATTTAAATACTTTGTGTGGTGAATATAGAGCATAGCCATACTATATGATTTTGTAGGGATAACTTTCCTTGGCCATGTTATTTTGAGAAGACATGATTGCTTTGCTAGTATGCTTGAAGTATTATTATTTTTGTGTCAATATTAAAATTTTGTCTTGAATCTTTCGGATCTAAACATTCATGCCACAATAAAGAAAATTACATTGAGAATTATGCTAGGTAGCATTCCACATCAAAAATTCTGTTTTATCATTTACCTACTCGAGGACGAGCAGGAATTAAGCTTGGGGATGCTTGATACGTCTCCAACGTATCTATAATTTTTGATTGTTCCATGCTATTATATTATCTATTTTGGATGTTTAATGGGCTTTAATATACCTTTTTATATTATTTTTGGGACTAACCTACTAACCAAAGGCCAAGTGCAAATTGCTGTCTTTTTTGCCTATTTCAGTGTTTCGCAAAAAAGGAATATCAAACGGAATCCAAATGGAATGAAACCTTCGGGAGAGTTATTTTTGGAACAAAAATGATCCAGGAGACTTGGAGTGGACATCAAGAAAGAAGCCAGGAGGCCACGAGGCAGGAGGGCGCGGCCAGGGGGGTAGGTGAGCCCCCCACCCTTGTGGGGCTCTCACAGCTCCACCGACATAATTCTTCCTCCTATATATACCCACATACCCAGAAAACATCCAGGAGCACCACGAAACCCTATTTCCACCGCCGCAACCTTCTATACCCGTGAGATCCCATCTTGGGGCCTTTTCCGGCGCTTTGCCGGAGGGGGAATCGATCACGGAGGGCTTCTACATCAACACCATAGCCTCTTCGATGATGTGTGAGTAGTTTACCACAGACCTTCAGGTCCATAGTTATTAGCTAGATGGCTTCTTCTCTCTCTTTGAATCTCAATACAAAGTTCCCATCGATTCTCTTGGACATCTATTCGATGTAATTCTTTTTGCGGTGTGTTTGTCGAGATCCGATGAATTGTGGGTTTATGATCAAGATTATCTATGAACAATATTTGATTCTTCTCTGAAATCTTTTATGCATGATTTAAATATCTTTGCAAGTCTCTTCGAATTATCAGTTTGGTTTGGACTACTAGATTGATCTTTCTTGCAATGGGAGAAGTGCTTAGCTTTGGTTTCAATCTTGCGGTGTCCTTTCCCAGTGACAACAGGGGCAACAAGGCACATCTTGTATTGTTGCCATCAAGGATAAAGAGATGGGGTTTATATCATATTGCTTGAGTTTATCCCTCTACATCATGCCATCTTGCCTAATGCGTTACTCTGTTCTTATGAACTTAATACTCTAGATGCATGTTGGATAGCAGTCGATGTGTGGAGTAATAGTAGTAGATGCAGAATCATTTCGGTCTACTTGTCGCGGACATGATGCCTATATACATGATCATGCCTAGATATTCTCATAATTATTTGCTTTTCTATCAGTTGCTCGGCAGTAATTTGTTCACCCACCGTAGAATTTGCTTTCTTCAGAGAAGGCACTAATGAAACCTATGGCCCCCGGGTCTATCTTCCATCATATTATTTTCATATCTATTTACTTGTCGGTGTACTAGAATAGGGGTACCCTAGTACCCCGAACTTGTGCACGGGCAGTTGCAGCACCCCGCGGCAAAGCTTGCCGGGGGAACGCCAAGATCCTCCAAGGTTCCCTTGGAGCCATTCAAGAAGAAAGTATTTAAGCTCAGGAGACAAGGCCCCGACAAGAGGAGCTTGCCGGGAAGGCCAACCGAGGCACTCCAAAGAACTTGCCGCGACGCGCCACGCGCTCCGGCAAGGCAACAAGGCCCCGGCAAGAGGAGCTTGCCGGGAAGACCAAACAAGGTACCTCGAGGCCCGGTGAGCGACAAGCTTCCGGACCCGACAAGATAACAATAGCAGCAAGGCGCTTGCCGCAGCAGGCGGCCACTCTGTGCCCACGCTCCAGCGCATCCACCAACGTGCCGCTCTGGAGGCCTCTCCAGGCGCGCGTGGCGGGAGGCTGTGCAGCCAGCGGTGCGCAGTGGCATGCGAAGCTGACAAGATCGCCGTCGTGGGGAACGGTGGCGCCCCTAACGGTCCTTTTCTGCACTGTTTGGGCGACTCAGACGGGCCTTTAATGCCCTTGTCCCCTGCCGTCAGGGTTAGGTAGGGTGCACTGTACAAGTAACTGTACCAACCACCTCACTTTTTACATTTGTACCCTTCTCTGCATCGCCACCTGTCGGTGACCCCTTTGGCGTATAAAAGGAGGCCCATGCGCAATGTAGAGGGGGTTCGGGTTCGGTGGGGTTCGACTCATTCGTGACCCAGAAAGACACTACGCTCTCTCTCTCTAGAGCAAGAACAAAATAGAACCAGACAAGCAGAAGTAGGAGTGTTATCTCTCCGGAGAGCTCCGAAGCTGGGTAAACTGCTCGTGTGCTTCGCCTCGATCTGCTCTTCGTGCGATCTCCGCCCCCCGCCGAACCGAAAGTGGCCCGGTCCGCCGGCCCCATAGGTGTTCGAGGATCAGTTTCCCCGACATCTTTGGCGCGCCAGGTAGGGGGCGTCGAGATTGTGTGAACCTGATCCGGTGTTCACACAAGCTAGATCTTCATTCCCTTCATCAACATGCCACCGAATAAGAAGACTTCGGCGGCAGCCGCACCATCCACGTCACTTCCGCCACCGTTGGAGCAAACGGGTGGTGGAATGGACGCCGGCAGAAGAATGGACGTCGACGAGGAAGCTCATGATGCCGCCAGGTCCAAGAACAAGGCTACACAAACCTCGGCGACTGTACATGTTCCACGCCACTCTCAGGAGGCACAAGACCAACAGCGTCATGGCACCAGCAGTGCCATACGCATGATAGGCCAAGACCAAGCTGGTGGATCTCGGGGCGCTCAAGACCAGCATGCATGCCAGCGTGCTGGCACGAGCGGGGCACGTTCGCTTGGACGGGATACTGCTCCTTCCAACATAGTTAGAAGTTCGAGCACGTCCCGCTCCTCGCGCCGTCCGCCACTGCCACCCACCACTCCAGCAGAAGCTTTGGCGCGAGCTCAACTTCTCCTAGATTACCCTCCAACGTCGGACAAGATCGACGAATGGAGGGCCACGATTCAGAGTCTCATCGGCTACGCCAACGGCGACACTCCACAGCGGCCGAGCGCGTCACCGCCGTGGCAGGGCCGCCAGGCGCGAGCCGGTGGCGATGAAATGGGCGGAGGTGCAACTACCATGCAATCACCGCCCCGAAGGCCAAGATCGCCGATTCGCCGGATCCACCTCGACAGCGACTCCACTACATCGTCGGATCCACGAGCTCGTCGCGATCAGCGCCAAGTCCTTCATGATCGGCAACAAGAAGACGCTCGAACTCGCATCGAGCGCCGAAGAGAAGCGCGACGTGAATCCGACAAGCGCGCTGGGCCCTCTAATGACATGCATGCGCCAGGGGAACCAGGCGATCTGCCGTACGTGGTAGGTTGCCCTGCGTTCACTCGTGAGCTGCGGCAAGTCCAGTGGCCCAGCACGAAAAACTTCAAGCCAGACGTACCGGAGAAGTACGACGGCAAGACGCATCCGTCAGAGTTCCTCAGCATCTACACCATCACGGTGCAGGCTGCCGGGGGACGGGATGACAAGATCCTTGCCAACTACTTCCCGCTAGTGCTCAAGCCCAACGTCAGATCTTGGCTCATGCACTTGCCGGACAACTCAATATCCTCTTGGGCTGATCTGTGCCATCAATTCGTCGGTGCCTTCACATGCGGACACAAGCCTCATGGCCAGGAGAGTGATCTTCATCTGCTCGCCCAGAAGGAAGGAGAGCCCCTGCGCAAGTACATTCAGAGATTCAGCAGTGTGCAGCACAACATCCCAGAAGTCCACCCTGCCGTGGTGATCAGCGTGTTCCATCAGAACGTGCGGAACCGCAGGATGCGGGAGGAAATGGCGATGTGCAAGATCAGGGACGTCAGTGAGTTATATGCACTGGCCGACAAGTGTGCACGTGCTGAGGAAGGGAGGAGACTCCCCGGAGAGAATATAGGAGCGGGAGGATCTGACAGTGAAGATGCTACCCCGTCAAGGAAAAACCGGCGGCGGAACAACAGAAGGAGGAAAGGCAAAGAGGTGCTGGTTGTTGAGCAGTCCGGCAACAGTGGTGGCGCCAAGGAAGCCAAAGCTGGTGACTCCGGCAAGGAGGTTGCCGCGGAGGTGGCGGTCGCTGACAAGCAGGACGGCACCAACAAGCAGTATTGCAAGATCCACCGCACCAAGGGCCATGATCTCCAGAACTGTAAGAAAGTCGAGCAGCTTGTTGAGCAACAGAAAGCTAAATACGAGCGGCGCGACAAGGAGAAGGCCCAGGAAGGTGCTGGGGGATCCGGCAAGAAACGTCCCGGCCGAGGAGGATGCCGCGGCAAGGCCAAGCAGCGGCAAGGAGACAGACCTCCCCGCGGCCGCGACAAGGATGAAGATGACAACGACGATGAAGACATGGATGACAAGGAGACTGACGAGCAGGAGTTCCAGAAAGCCACGGAGGTCCTGTGCATTGACGATGGTGCTTCTCTGCATACCTCGCACCGTCAGCTCAAGCAGTGGGTGCGGGAAGTTAATGTAGCAGAACCACCCGTCGAGTCACGCAATCCTCTGAAATGGTCCGGCACGCCTATCATCTTTGATATTGAGGACCACCCGGATCGCATAACTGCGGTCGGGTGCTTGCCGATGTTGGTTTCACCAACAATCCGCAACCTCAAGGTCACTAAGATGCTAGTTGACGGCGGGGCCGGTTTGAACCTGATCTCCTCCGCAGTGCTCCAGAAACTCCAGATCCCTGACAGCGAGCTCGAAGAGACCGGTACATTTCAAGGAATCAACCCGGGAAGGAGCAAGCCAAAGGGAAAGATCACGTTGCCGGTAACATTTGGCAGTGAACTGAACTTCAGGACTGAGAGGGTCACATTTGATGTTGCTGACTTTCCATTACCTTACAATGGAATCCTTGGCCGTCCGGCACTCGCCAAGTTCATGGCAGCCTCCCACTATGCGTACAACGTACTGAAAATGCCAGGCCCGATAAGTGTCATATCTGTCCCTGGCGACAAGAAGGATGCTCTTATCTGTGCCGACAAGATCTACCGGGAAGCAGCAGCTGCAGCAGAACGCAAGACACTTGCCGCTGAAGCTCCCGGGGGGAAGAAGAAAACCAAGTCCGGCAAGAGCTCTGATGCCCACTCCGGCAAGCGCACCTCTTCGTAGTGCTGCGCTACCGTCGAGGACGCACCATTGAGCTCCATCGGCAAGTGTAAGAAGGCAATGGCAGCTCCACCTGAGACCAAGAAGGTGTCCGCCAAGGAGGATGGCGCTGGTGGTACCTTCACCATCAGCGCCACTCTTGACCCCAAATAGGAAAGCGCACTCGTTGCTTTCCTGTGGGCGAATGTCGACGTGTTTGCGTGGCAACTGTCTGATATCCCCGGTGTTCCCACGAAAGTAATTGAGCACCACCTTGCCGTCTGTCCTCATGCACGGCCCGTCAAGCAGAGAGTCAGGAAGCAGGAAGTGGAGCGCCAAGAATTCATCACAGAAGAAATCAAGAAGTTGGAAGCAGCAGGCCTTGTCAGAGGAGTGCTCCATCCCACGTGGTTGGCCAATCCCGTTGTTGTGCGCAAGGCTAACGGGAAATGGAGACTTTGTATTAACTTCACTGATGTTAATAAAGCTTGTCCCAAAGACCCATTTCCCTTGCCGCGCATTGACCAGATTGTTGACTCCACAGCCGGATGTGATCTGCTTTCATTTCTTGATGCATACTCAGGATACCATCAGATCTTCATGGCAGAAGAGGATGAAGATAAAACCGCATTTATCACCCCGTGTGGCACGTACTGCTTCGTACGGATGCCTTTCGGTTTGAAGAATGCTGGTTCAACATTCGCAAGGGTAGTCCACCATGCTTTGGAGCCGCAAATGCACAGAAATGTGGAAGCTTACATGGATGACATAGTGGTCAAGAGCAGGAACAGGGCGACCCTGATTCAAGATTTAGGCGAGACATTTGCAAATCTGCGCAAAATCAACCTCAAGCTTAACCCCGAGAAGTGCATGTTTGGAGTCCCTTCCGGCAAGCTTCTCGGGTTCTTCGTGTCTCAATGGGGAATTGAAGCCAATCCCGACAAGATCAAGGCCATTGAGCAGATCGAAGCACCAAAGCGCGTCAAGGATGTACGAAGGCTTGCCGGTTGCATGGCTGCTCGCAGCAGGTTTATCTCTAGATCTGCTGAGCGCGCCCTGCCATTTTTCAAAATTTTGAAAAAGGCAGGTCCAATGAAATGGACTCCGGAGGCGGAGGCTGCGCTGCAGGACTTGAAGAGATACCTGTCCTCCACTCCAACACTTGTCGCACCTAAGCCGCAAGAGAAGTTGCTGCTGTATATAGCGGCAACCAATCAAGTGGTTAGTGCTGCGTTAGTAGCGGAGAGAGAGGCAGATGATGAGCCAGCAACCACGGCAGATGCATCCAGCGACAAGCAGGGGGCTTCGCCGACAAGCTCTGGTCCCGACAAAGATGGATTTGCGCAGGAGCATGATAAGATGCAGAGGAGAATGGTGCAGCGTCCAGTTTACTTTGTCAGTTCCCTTCTGCAGGGGGCTAGATCAAGGTACCCTGGTGTGCAGAAGTTGCTTTTCGGCCTTCTCATGGCCTCGAGAAAGCTGCGCCATTACTTCCAAGCACATGAAATCACAGTCGTCACTTGCTTTCCGTTGAAGAGGATACTGCAAAATCCAGAAGTAACAGGCAGGGTTGTCGAGTGGGCGCTGGAACTGTCAAGCTTTGGCCTCAAGTTTGAGAGCACTTCAACTATCCAAAGCAGAGCATTGGCAGAGTTCATAGCAGAGTGGACGCCAACCCCAGATGAAGAAATTCCAGAGACGAGCATCCCCGTCAAAGAGGCAAGCAGAGAGTGGCTGATGTACTTTGATGGTGCCTTCTCACTGCAAGGCGCTGGTGCGGGCGTGCTGCTTGTCGCACCCACCGGAGAGCACCTCAAATACGTAGTCCAGATGCACTTTCGCAAGGAGCAAGCAACCAACAATACTGCAGAGTATGAAGGATTGCTTGCCGGTCTCAGAACCGCAGCAGACCTTGGGATCAAGAAGCTCATTGTCAGGGGTGACTCACAGCTTGTCGTCCGCCAAGTGAACAAGAACTACCAGAGTCCATTGATGGAAGCATATGTTGATGAAGTGGGGAAGCTAGAAGAGCACTTTGACGGCCTAGAGATGGAACATATCCCGAGAGCTCAGAATGACATTGCTGATGGCCTGTCAAAGTGCGTCGCACTAAAGTTACCTGTGGAACCAGGGATCTTTGTGCTCAAGTTGACTCAGCCATCCATAGCACCCTCAACTGGACAAAGCAAGAAGAGGAAGTTGGTTTCTCGCGACTACTTTCCGGCAGAGCTCCCCGAAGCCGCCGCCAAGAAAGTCCCCAAGATCAACACCAAGAATGCTGAGGGGCAGTCTGCTCCGGCAAACCTTATGGTTTGTTCCGTTGAAGCAGACGCTCCCGACAAGTTTTTCTCCGGCAAGCTTGCCGGGGAACATCAAGCTCCGGCAGGGCCGCAAGTCCTTGCCGTAGAAGCGGATGTTCCCGCAGCAGCAGATGTGCCTTTAGTCCTTGTTGTCGAGCCACAAGCTCCAGCATGGGCACAGCAGATTGTCCATTTCCTTCAGACAGGAGAACTTCCCGAAGAGCAAGAAGAAGCGGAAAGAGTAGCCCGGGAGTCAAGTATGTACTAGTTTGTCGATAGCATACTGTACAGAAGAAGACTCAACGGTGTGAAATTGAAGTGTATTTGCCGGGAAGATGGACAAAAGCTGTTGGCAGAGATACATGGAGGCATATGTGGCCACCACATAGGCGCAAGGGCACTTGCCGGCAAAGTTTTCCGGCAAGGCTTCTTTTGGCCGACAGCCCTCCAGGATGCAACTGCACAAGTAACCAAGTGTGAAGCGTGCCAGTTCCACTCCAAACAGATACACCAGCCAGCTCAAAATCTCCAGACGATCCCTTTATCCTGGCCATTTTCGGTCTGGGGGCTCAATATCCTCGGCCCTTTCCCCCGAGATGTCGGGGGCTTTGAGTACTTGTACGTCGCAATCGACAAGTTCACAAAGTGGCCGGAAGTGCAGCCAGTGAGGAAGGTGACAGCACAGTCAGCAGTCAAGTTCTTCAGGTCAATTGTTTGCCGTTTCGGGATCCCTAACAGGATCATCACCGACAACGGCACACAATTCACGAGCCGCACCTTCATGCAGTACGTCTAGGACCTTGGCGCCAAGGTTTGCTTCGCTTCTGTTGCTCATCCGAGAAGCAACGGTCAAGCAGAGAGGGCAAATGCTGAAGTGCTGCGCGGGCTCAAGACCAGAACTTTCGACAGGCTGCGCAAGTGCGGAAGAAACTGGATCGAGGAGCTGCCGGTGGTTCTTTGGTCGATCAGAACGACGCCAAATCGAGCCATTGGCCAGACACCTTTCGCTCTAGTCTACGGAGCAGAGGCAGTTCTCCCCACGAAACTCGTATACGGATCGCCTCGAGTGCTCGCTTATGATGAGTTTGAGCAAGAACAGCTGCGACAAGACGACGCGCTGCTCCTTGAGGAAGATCGTCTTCAGGCTGCTGTACGAGCTGCTCGATACCAGCAAGCTTTGCGCCGCTACCATAGCCGCAAAGTTAAAGCCAGAAGCTTCGAGGAAGGCGACCTTGTTCTTCGGCGCGTTCAGTCCGCCAAGAATTCCAACAAGTTGACGCTGAAGTGGGAAGGCCCTTATCGGGTGAGACGAGTCACAAGGCCCGGCGCTGTCCGCCTTGAGACCGAAGATGGCATTCCGGTGAGCAACTCCTGGAACATAGAACATCTTCGTAAGTTTTTCCCGTAGGGTGCGGTTGCCGGAACCCCGTTCCGGCAACCACCTTTTGTACAAGTCTTGCCGCTGTTGCATGTAATCCTTTGTACAAAGCCGGGCGCAGATCCCGTGCATAAAAAGAACCCCATGTGCTTCGCACAACTTGTCCATTTCATGCATTAGTTTCTTTCTCGCATGCGTTATCTGACACTTTGTGCAGCACCTACATCCGGTAAGCAATAACGAGCCGAAGGGCTCAAATCGTTATTTTCTCTTCTTTCTTCTTTTTTAACAAAGGAAAAGGAGGTTCCCTCACACA
>NC_041390.1:407628811-407651876 GCF_002162155.2 Triticum dicoccoides | reverse complement strand
ACCAGGCGTCGTTCAAGCGAAGTCTTGCTTTGCCAGGAAGCAAACGACAGAAAAGCTAAGTTGCCAAAGTTTGAGCAATCAATTTTTAAATTTTTGAGTTATCTTCCTCGAACGACCCTGCTTTGTATGGAAAACCTGTGCGCGGAGGAACCAACTCGTGGCTAGTTGCGCCCTTACTTTGTTTCGAGTCCGCTCAACAGCTTAAGTGTGCTCCATCTAGTCGCGACAAGGTTTCTTGTCGGAAGCAGCGCCACCAGCAGGCTGCTGAAGTTCTGCACTCAGCGCTCGCGGCTCGGGTGCCTGCGCCGACATGTTCCCTAGAAGCGTAGGGTAAAAACATACAAAGGAAGGAATCTAGTAGAGGAAATAACATAGCAATTGATAACAGAAATAAAGTTATATTACAAGATAACTTCTCGCAGCTCTAACAGAATGTTTTCACAACATGATTAGCAGCGGCAAGGGAAAAGAAGAAATGGACGGCCTAGTCTACGCGTCCGCCCTCGACCCTCTTGATCTCGCTCACCTTGTCCACAATCGGTGCGACAAGGGCCTTGAGTGCATCCAGATCGGCGTCAGGCGGCAAGGACCTGAGGACGTTGGTGAAGCTGAGGCCTGGATTGCGGAAGGCCACCTTCATCAGCACCTTCTGGAGAACCCCAGCGCAGATTTTGCGCGACTCATCGGCCAGCTGCTTCGGGATCTTCTCCCGGAGCCGCTGGAGTGCCGTCGCCACGCCCTTGAAGAACAGGCTGAGCTTGGTGCTGGGTTGAAGACTCTCGTCGGAAGGATACCCAAAGTCCTCCATCCCCAGATGCGCCAGCTCCTCGTTGATGACTGCGGCAATGTTCACCAGACCCTCGGTCCAGTGCTCCACAGTGTCTCTGAACGAGTTCTGGGTAACTGCAATGCTCTCCAGCAGCGCCGCGTCAGCCTTGACCTACTCCAACAAGGTCTTCTCCTGCTCCTTGACGGCCTCCAGCATCTGCGTCAGCGTGGCCAGCTTCAGCTCCAGGTCTGCTTTGGAATCCTTGGCGGCGCTGAGCTCCTTGCCCCTCTCAGCAAGAAGACCTTGCAGCTCACCATGGGCGGCAACATCCTTCTCACGCTCACGCTTCAGCGCGGCAAGCTCCTCGCCGCTCTTCCCAATGTTGGCCTCCAGCTGCGCCACCTTCTCCTCCAGCTCTTTCTTGGCGGCCTCTGCAATTGCCGCAGCGTCCTTTGCCTCCTTGACCACCCCGCCAAGTGCTTGCTCGCGCTCGGCGAGCTCTTCCTCGTAGCTGTCGAGGTTGGCCTTCCGCTACACTAGTTCACCTTCCCGCGCAGACTGCTTCTCGGCGGCCAGCCTTTGCTCCTCCTCAGCTTCGGCCTTCTCGAGAAGGAAGGTCGTGCGCTCCTCGTTGAGTCGCTCCCGCTCCTGCGCCAGGGACCGGAGAGCTTCTTGATTGTGGCCTCGGAGCTCCTCCGCGCGCTTCTCCATGTCAACTCCCGCCTTCGCGACAAGCGCTTCCCGGGAAGCCAGCTTGGCTTGCCGGGCGCGGTAGAGTGACAGCAGCTTCCGCAGCAGCTCCTCCTCCTCAGGCTCGTCGCTACTGCTGCTGGGCGCGTCGACCAACGACAATCCAGCAGAGGCGAGCACCTCCCCGTCGAAAGTTTCCCCCTCGACCGGCGCCCTGGAGCTCGACGCCCAGGGTAGCTTGATGAAGATATTGTCGCCGGCCTTCAAGTAGGCGCCGGGCCGGGGCTCCTCAGAGCCCGGCTCCGCAGAAGCGGCAGAGGGATCGGCGGTCGGCGCAGCGCCTGGCGCTCCTGCGGCCTCAGGGTCGTTAGTGCGATCGCCCGACCCCTCGCCGGCTTCTGCAGCGGCAGCCCTGGCGGCCTCCTCGCCGGCGGTCTCATCAGCACCGGCCCCTTCCTCGCCGGCGCCCTCTGTCTCCATTGGCTCAGTAGCAGAGGGGTCTGAAGAACGAAGAAGGGAGGAAAATCAATCAAAAATCCAAGAGAAGAAAATCAGAAGAAGAAGAACCCAAGGGAAAGTTTTTGGACAAGTGAATTACCTGCGCCAAGATCTGCAGTTGCGGCCTCGGTCGCCGCAGGATCGACGGTGCTGTCCCTTGCCGGAGAGTTCTCTCTTGCCGGAGAGCGCTCCCTTACCGGGAACCCCTCGCTTGGCGGCGTAGTCGAAGCAGATGGCACTTCAGGACCAGCTTCCGGGCGCTCCTGATGTGGTGGCTCTGCTCCTACACAAATCAACAAATAAGATATCAACAAAGGAAAAAGCACTCAGGCGCGCCCGGCAACAGAAGGCTAAACTATGAACTTACGCTGGGGACTACGCTGGGGGCTGCTTTGAGGAGTGATTGCCGGGTCCGTCAAGGTGGTCTCGGACCCACCTCCTGCTGACACGATGGGGTCATCCTCGATGACAATCACCGTGGCCTTGGCCCTCTTCGCCGCTCTCTGGGCCAGCGTCCTCAAAAGAAAGGAGTCCAGATTGGAGCAAGTCAGATACAACATATAAACAGCAAGATTGAAGAACTACAAGAGCACCAAAGAAACTTACTCTTCTTCCTCCTCGTCGGAGCTGAGCGCGGAAAGATCGAAGTCCGGCCCTCCTCCGGTACGGCGAGGCGGAGGAGTAGGGTCCCTTGCCCGCTTGGCGGGGGCGGTGGCGGTGGCCCGGGAAGATCGCGCTCCAGTTGCCGCTGTTGCATGGGGCGCTCCCGCGGCAACATTGCTTGCCGCGGTAGAGCGCGTCGCACGGCTCGGCGGCTGTTGAGCCGGCTGCCGCCCCGCTGCGTCCCCGGTCCTGCGAAGGCGCCTTCTTGGCGGGGCCGGGGGCTCCGCCTGCGGCAAGTTTTCTGAAGGCTCGGGCTCCTCCTCGCCGGCCTCGCTCGGCTCGGCTTTGGAACCGGCAGGCTCCTCCTCGCCAATGAACTCCGCGCGCTCGAAAAGGTTTGCCGCCTCTGCAGCCTCCGCCTCCTCCACGGTGAACCCAAACATGCCCGCGGCAGCTGCGGCCGCAACCTCTTCCGCCCTAGTGGCGATGCGCTGCAGCTCCTCATCGGTGGTGTCACAGGTGAGGCTCTTCTGCTCGTCAGCGCGAACCGGCACTTCTTCCAAGTTGTCGAAGAACGCTTGCACGACGTCATCCGCAGGCTCTTCCCAAGTTGGAACGATTCCGTGCGAATCACACAACGGCATCATGGCGCGGATCCGGTCAAGCAAAGAATTGTTGCATAATGGGACAACGCCCCTCGGCAGCGTGAATGGGTGCTGGGGGTCGCGTTTGAACAACTCCAAGAGCATTGCATCCAGCTCCAAGACGGTGAAGTTGTAGTTGAGGCCCGGCCGCAGCCTCATGATGTCCGCTGAGTTCTTGAATTCCCAGGCGGGCCTCCCCCTCTCCGGCAAGGGGGCGATGCAGCGGCGGGGGAAATCTGCGCCTACAGCGCCTACAGTGAGCCCGGCAAGCCTGAGGCGAAGGATCCTAGTAATGGTGATCTTCAGCCTCTCGTCTTCCGGGGCCACGTTGCTCCAGTCATTGCCGCGCACTATTGGAGTTTGGCGCACGGCGGTGAAGGGCTGCGAATTCTCCTCGACAGTCCAGCACCACTCCGCTCTCCACTCATCCCACTTGCTGCGGAGCTCACCCTCCAAGTACGCCTCCTTCTTGCCGACTCTCGAGATCCAGGCAATCCCTCCAGCAAGCGGCTCTCCTCTCTCTACCCGAGGTATGAAGTAGTGGCGGAAAAGGGCAACACTGGGTTGGACTCCGACAAAGTTTTCGCACAAATGTGCGAAAACTGCCATGGTCAGAACGGCGTTGGGGGTGAAGTCAAGGAGGCGGAAGCCGTATGTGTTCATGATATCACAGAAGAACTCCGAGAAGGGCGGGCAGACCCCGCAATAGAAGAATAGCGCGAAGAATGGGTACCCGTTTGGAGCCAGCTCCGAAGCAGCGACCGGGAGTACCCTCGTGCGCGGATGCGCACGCATCTCCGTCGCCCAAAAGAGGTAGAAGTACTCCCTCAGCTCCTGCACGCCGAGCTGAGGGGAGAAGATCGCCCGCTCCTTCCGCAGCGCCGCGAGCCGCTGCGCCTCGGCCGACTTCACACCCTTTCCCTTGTCGGCTTTCGGGGCCATGGCGGAGGTGGTGAGGGAGGTCGACGGCGTGGTGATGCTGGTGGCAATGGGGGGCGGAGTGCTGCTCTCTCGGCTTCGAGAAGAAGGGGGGAGCGGCGGAGGTTCTTGAAGATGGAGTAGCAGCAACCAGCGAGGGGGAACGAACTGCCCATGTTTCCTCTGCTTATAAAGAGGGACGGGGCGGACGTTTCGCCCTTCCGAATAAACAACCACCCACGATCTCTCCCATGATGCCGCATTCAACGCGTGCCATTATGGGAGAGCGCGGTGGATACGGAGCGAGATTCGGTGTGGCCCAGTCCACGTGTGCCCGTGCCCTGTCTTGGGCCTGGCCCAACAGTGCTCGGCACCGTGTCTGGCCCAGGCCCGGGGGCTCCTGTCGGTGTACTAGAATAGGGGTACCCTAGTACCCTGAACTTGTGCACGGGCAGTTGCAGCACCCCGCGGCAAAGCTTGCCGGGCGAACGCCAAGATCCTCCAAGGTTCCCTTGGAGCCATTCAAGAAGAAAGTATTTAAGCTCAGGAGACAAGGCCCCGGCAAGAGGAGCTTGCCGGGAAGGCCAACCGAGGCACTCCAAAGAACTTGCCGCGACGTGCCACGCGCTCCGGCAAGGCAACAAGGCCCTGGCAAGAGGAGCTTGCCGGGAAGACCAAACAAGGTACCTCGAGGCCCGGTGAGCGACAAGCTTCCGGACCCGACAAGATAACAACAGCGGCAAGGCGCTTGCCGCGGCAGGCGGCCACTCTGTGCCCACGCTCCAGCGCATCCACCAACGTGTCGCTCTGGGGGCCTCTCCAGGCGCGCGTGGCGGGAGGCTGTGCAGCCAGCGGTGCGCAGTGGCATGCGAAGCTGACAAGATCGCTGTCGTGGCGAACGGTGGCGCCCCTAACGGTCCTTTTCTGCATTGTTTGGGCGACTCAGACGGGCCTTTAATGCCCTTGTCCCCTGCCGTCAGGGTTAGGTAGGGTGCACTGTACAAGTAACTGTACCAACCACCTCACTTTTTACATTTGTACCCTTCTCTACGTCGCCACCTGTCGGTGACCCCTTTGGCGTATAAAAGGAGGCCCATGCGCAACGTAGAGGGGGTTCGGGTTCGGTGGGGTTCGACTCATTCGTGACCCAGAAAGACACTACGCTCTCTCTCTCTCTAGAGCAAGAATAGAATAGAACCAGACAAGTAGCAGTAGGAGTGTTATCTCTCCAGAGAGCTCCGAAGCTGGGTAAACTGCTCGTGTGCTTCGCCTCGATCTGCTCTTCGTGCGATCTCCGCCCCCCGCCGAGCCGAAAGGGGCCCGGTCCGCCGGCCCCATAGGTGTTCGAGGATCTGTTTCCCCGACATTACTATTTATATCGTTGTTTATTTTGCAATCTTTATTTTCCAATCTATATCATAAAAATACCAAAAATATTTATCTTATTATCTCTATCAGATCTCACTTTCGTAAGTGGCTGTGAAGGGATTGACAACCCCTTTATCGCGTTGCTTGTGAGGTTCTTGTTTGTTTGTGCAGGTACTAGGTGACTTGCGTGTTACCTCCTACTAGATTGATACCTTGGTTCTCAAAAACTGAGGGAAATACTTACGCTACTGTGCTGCATCACCCTTTCCTCTTCAAGGGAAAACCAATGCATGATCAAGAGGTACCACACATCTTACTAAGTTGAATGACATAGCCACCCTTTTTACTCATGATGAGAAAACTCGCTACTACTTTATTCTCATATTATTTCCGTTCTCATTAAAGGGTGATGCTAAAGTTTGGTACAATACTCTTTCTCCTAGTTGTGTGCGTAGTCCCCAGGATATGATTTATTACTTCTCTGAAAAATATTTCCCTGCTCATAAGAAACAATCTGCCTTGCAGGAAATATTTAAATTTGTTCAAATTAAAGAAGAGAGTCTCCCACAAGCTTGGGGGAGGCTTTGCCAATTACTTAATGCTTTTCCTGATCATCCTCTTAAGAAAAACGAAATACTTGATATCTTCTATAATGGACTAACCGATGTTTCTAGGGACTTCCTAGATAGTTGTGCTGGTTGTGTTTTCAGGGAACGAACTATTGGACAAGCTAAAGAATTATTGAATAATATATTGAAAAACTATGATGATTGGACTCTTCCTGAACCACCGGCTAAACCCACTCCGAAGAAGAGGGCTATATTATATCCCAGTCCTAAAGATATGCAAGAGGCAAAGAAATCTATGAAGGAAAAAGGTATTAAAGCTGAGGATGTTAAAAATTTTACCTCCTATTGAAGAAATACATGGGCTTAATACACCACCACTGCCTAAGGTGGTAGAGTAAATTCTCTTATGAAGTTCAATGATAATGATAATCCTCACAATATGCATCCTAGCCAATGCCTTTATGAGTCTGAAAATTATATTAGAAAACAAGATCACTTCAATGCAAATGTTATGAAACAATTTAAATACAATTCTAATATGATAGCTTGCTTGAGTGACTTGTTATTTATAATATCAAATGATGTTAGAGGTGTTGGAAAGCATGCTTCTATGGTTCAAACTTAGTTATAACAAGTTGCTAAATCACAAAGACAATTTCTTGATGAAATAAATAATAATATGCATGACTTTGCTGTTAGAGTTGCAACTAGAGGAGGTAAAATGACTCAGGAACCATTTTATCCTGAGGGACACCCAAAAAAATTGAACAAGATTCGCAAAGAGCTAACACTAGTGCACCTAGTTCTTCTAAAAAGAAAAAGGGGAAGAAAAAATGATAGGACTTTGCATGCTCCTAGTGAACCTGAAATAGAGAAACCTCGTAATAATGAGAATGAAACTTCTATCTCTGAAGCTGAAACTCAATCTGGTAATGAACACTCGCCTGGTGATAATGAAAAAGATAATGCTGATGTTCATGAAGACTCTCAAACAAATAATAAAGAGCCAGATAATGATGTTGAGATAGAACCACCTGTTGATCTTGATAACCCACAACCTAAGAATAAAAGGTATGATAAAAGAGACTTTATTGCTAGAAAACACGGTAAAGAAAGAGAACTGTGGGTTCAAAAACCTATGCCTTTTCCACCTAAGTCAACTAAAAAGAATGATGATGAAGAATTTGAACGCTTTGCTGAAATGCTGAGGCCAGTCTTTTTGCGTACTCGCTCGACTGATATCTTGAAAATGCCTCCTTATGCAAAGTATATGAAAGAAATCATCACAAATAAGACAAAAATACCGGAAGTTGAAATCTCCACTATGCTTAATAATTATACTTTTAAAGATGGAGTACCTAAAAAACTTGGAGATCCGGGAATACCAACTATACCTTGCTCCATCAAAAAGAATTATGTGAAAACTGCTTTGTGCGATTTAGGAGATGGTGTTAGTGTTATGCCTTTCTCTTTATATAAAAGACTTGATTTGAATAAACTCACACCTACTAAAATATCTTTGCAAATGGCTGACAAATCAACTGCCATACCTATCGATATGTGTGAGGATGTGCCCGTTGTGGTTGCTAATGTTACTATTTTGACTGACTTTGTTATACTTGAGATGCCCGAGGACGACAACATGTCGATTATCCTTGGTAGACCCTTCTTGAATACTGTAGGGGCTGTTATTGATTACAATAAAAGTAAGATCACTTTTCATATTAATGTTAATGATCATACGGTGCACTTTCCAAAGAAACAATTCCAAGTGAATGGTATTAATGTTATTGAAAAATCTCCAACAATCACTATTGGAAGTTTTCAAATACCTCTACATACTGTTAAAAAGAAACATGAAATGCTTATTGTTGGGGACATTCATATCCCCATTGAGGTATCTTAGTGATTTATGAAAGTTCTTCATTTTCATGCTAATCGAAAGTGGTTGTTAATAAGACTTGATCAACCTTATTAATGGATCATTTTTGTGCGGTATGAATTTAGTAAGCACTACCTTCTGTCCCTACTTTTTATTCTCTATTTTTATTAGTTAAATAAAATAAAATGCCATGTTTTGTCTGTTTTCTGAATTTCCCGTGCAATAAAAAATGACCCAAAAATAAAAGTTCTCAGAATGCCCTGAAAATTTAATACGATATTTTTCTGAATTTTTCTAAATTTTTGGTGTAAATAACATCGGAGGGAGGTGCACCAGGTGGGCACAACCCACCTAGGCGTGCCAGGACCCCCAGACGCGCCCTGGTGGGTTGTGGCCCCCACGTGGCCCCCTCACTTATCTCTTTATACCACATCATCACTTACCTCCAGAAAAAAATCTCCAGTGCTCTCTCTCCCGTTTTCTTGCCCTCAAACCCACGGATTTCGATCTCTTTGCTCGATGCTCCGTTTCCGAAACTGTTTCGGGGGATTGTTGCTTGGTATGTGACTCCATCGTTCGTCCATTAGTTTTTGTTTTAGTGGTTTATATTTTGAATACTTAGCTACTCTTGGTGCTGCTGTAGATGAGCTTGCATGTTGAATTCTTAGTGTTCTAAGTAGTTTGAATGCTTGCTATGGCCTCTATATATCCCTATGAATAGTTGGTATCATTTTTGTGAAGTTTTGTTGAGAAAATTTTGTGGGCTAATAAATTTCAGAATTTTGTTCATAGGAAAACCATGAATATCTTTAGGAAGTTTGGCTCTAAGAAGAACTCCAAGGGTGTTATTGGGGAGTCATCTGATAGTGATCTTCATCCTCGGAGGTTGGCGGAAGTACGACCGTGTGAATGGCCGCACACCCCATTCCTGGAAGAGGCTGGAATCCTTCAGGAGTTCACACAATATGTTGCTAATGCCGGCCTCACCGACCTCATTGCAGATGAGTGTGAATAGCACCAAATCCTCACAAACATTTTTGTTCAAAGCTTTACTTTCCTGCCTAGGAATAATCCTCCTTTAGTGAGTTTTAATTTATATGCTGAAAACCATCAGATACCACTTACTGAGTTTTGTGACATATGCATGATCCCCTATGATGGGAGCTTAGCAGAGCCTAGGCCGGCTGAGTTTGAGGCCTTTTATCATACTTTGATAGTGGGAGATGAGAGAGGGGTGTCAGCTATCACTGCCGCTGGCTTGCATTTTCCCGCGATTCACTACTTTGCGCTTTTCATTGCAAAATGCTTGCTTGCTAGGGAGAAGGTGGGTGCGCTCAGCTCACCAGGCCTTGCTGTTTTGCATCGTGCATTAGAGGGTGACAACACTTATAGCTTGGGAGCTATTGTGGCTCGTCGCCTCCACCTTAATAAATCCAAGGGTAAAATTCATGGTGGGATTTATGCTACTCGTTTGGCAGCTCACTTCGAGGTTGAGATACATCCTCATGATTACCCTATGACCAAGGTTTACCTAGACCGTGCTGCCATGGATCACCACCATTTTACTGATGATAAATCCCCTGACATTCCTATTCCTTATAACCTGGTTTTTAGCATTGAAACTCGTGATATTATTCCATTGCCTACTCGTGCTTTGTTTGATTCTGTTTGCAGGGGCGGATATAGGATTATGCCTGCGAACATCATTGCCTACCGGAACGCTCAGGATGCTGCAGAGGCAGAGGAAGAGCCTCAGCAATGGGATCAGTGGATGCCCGCTCCTCAGTACCCCAACTACTATCCAGGCTACTGGTCGATTACCAAGTTAGGCCAAAAGCCTAAGCTTAGGGGAGTACGTGTTTCCCACTGATATTACATTCATATCCACTTATTCGTCTTGTCGGTGTTCACACTTTTTCATTGTATCATCCATGTTTAGAAATTATTTTCTTGCTTTCTTATTGTGTGTTTGAAAAACATTAGAAAAACAAATAAATTAGTTGTATTTAATTAGTTTCTATGCATGCTTAGTTGTAGTATTAAAAAGAAAACCCAAAAAGGTTTCCTTGATTCTTCTTTTTGCTTGTTGGGAGCTTTCCTGTGTAAATAGTTTTTCTAGTTTTTGCTTTTCCTTTTTATTTGCTTGTTCAAGAAAACCAAAAACTCCAAAAATATTTTAGTGTGTTTCTCTGAATTTCTTTTCTTTTTATTCAAGTTGTACCAAGGAGAAGACCATGATGAAAATATTGAGTGTCTCTCATATGAATAACTGTTGAACTAATAAAGAGCCCATTTTACCTTGTGTTCTCCCGTTGAATAAAATGTTTTGCAGATTCCAGCTTAGTCCATGGCACTCTTGCGCTATTATTATTTTCTTATCGTTTGGTTGTGCAAGTGAAAGGCAATAATGATGATATTTGATGAACTGGCCATGGCAGAGAGAAACTGGTATGAACTCGACTTGTTCTGTTTGTGTAAATATGTTTAACCTAGTGTCCATGATTCAACCCATTATGATTAAACATGTTTGCAATGACAATTAGAGATTATAGTTTCTCATGCCATGCATAAGTAGCTGGGAGTGAATAATGATTTATTTTGGATATCAACATTGCATTAAAATGATTGTGAAGTTGTATGATGATATGGTACCCTCCTATAAATGTTTGAGTTGCTTGACTTGGCACATGTTAACGCATGTAGTTGAATCAAAACCAACATAGCCTCTATGATATTTATGTTCATCGTGATCATATCCTACTCATGCTAGTGTCCAATGTTACTTATGCATAATGCATGATCATGATGATGATCAATGTTGCTCATTTAGCTGGCCACTTCTCAATCTAATTGCTAGCCTTCACCTGTACTAAGTGGGAATTCTGCTTGTACATCAAAAACCTTGAACCCAAAGTTATTCCAGATGAGCCCACCATACCTACCTATATCCGGTATTACCCTGCCGTCCTAAGTAAATTTGCATGTACCACCTCTAAAAACTTCTAAAAAATATATCATTTTTGTGTGCCTGGATCGTTCATGGAACGACAGGAGGTGGTCTGTATCTTCCATGCTAAGCGGGTTATTCTCAGGTCGAGTGTTTATTCACTCACCATCGCACGAGAAAAGGGCAGTAATAGGGATGCCCAGTCCCAAATTGCAAACTGCTACCTCTTGAGCACTGCGTTGGTTTTCCCTTGAAGAGGAAAGGGTGATGCAGTAAAGCAGCGTAAGTATTTCCCTCAGTTTTTGAGAACCAAGGTATCAATCCAGTAGGAGACCACGCACGAGTCACCTCATACCTACACAAACAAATAAGAACCTCGCAACCAACGCGATAAAGGGGTTGTCAATCCCTTCACAGCCACTTGCAAGAGTGAGATCTGATAGAGATAATAATAATAAGGTAAATATCTTTGGTATTTTTATGATATAGATTGAAAGTAAAGATTGCAAAATAAAATAGATTAAAAACTTGTATGATGGAGAATAGACCCGGGGGCCATAGGTTTCACTAGTGGCTTCTCTCAAGATAACATAAGTATTACGGTGGGTGAACAAATTACTGTCGAACAATTGATAGAAAAGCGAATAATTATGAGAATATCTAGGTATGATCATGTATATAAGCATCATGTCCGTGACAAGTAGACCGACTCCTGCCTGCGTCTACTACTATTACTCCACACATCAACCGCTATCCAGCATGCATCTAGAGTATTAAGTTCATAAGAACAGAGTAACACCTTAAGCAAGATGACATGATGTAGAGGGATAAACTCATGCAATATGATGTAAACCCCATCTTTTTATCCTCGATGGCAACAATACAATACATGTCGTTTCCCTTTCTGTCACTGGGATCGAGTACCGCAAGATTGAACCCAAACCTAAGCACTTCTCCTATTGCAAGAAAGATCAATCTAGTAGGCGAAACCAAACTGATAATTCGAAGAGACTTGCAAATATAAACCAATCATACATAAAAGAATTCAGAGAAGATTCAAATATTATTCATATATAGACTTGATCATAAACCCACAATTCATCAAATCTGGACAAACACACCGCAAAAGAAGATTACATCGAATAGATCTCCAAGAGAATCAAGGAGAACTTTGTATTGAGATCCAAAGAGAGAGAAGAAGACATCTAGCTACTAGATATGGACCCGAAGGTTTGAAGTAAACTACTCACATATCATCGGAGGGGCCATGGAGTTGATGTAGAGGCCCTCCGTGATCAATGCCCCCTCCGACGGAGCTCCGGAAAAGGCCCCAAGATGGGATCTCTTGGGTACAGAAGGTTGCGGCGATGAAAATAGGGTTTCTTGGCGCTCCTGGATGTTTGCGTGGTATATGGATATATATAGGAGGAAGAAGTAGGTTGGTGGAGCAACAAGGGACCCACGAGGGTGGAGGGCGCGCCCAGGGGGGCGCCCCCTGCCTCGTGGCCTCCTCGATTGTTTCTTGACGTCCACTCCAAGTCCCTTGGATCACGTTTGTTCCAAAAATAACGCTCCCGAAGGTTTCATTCCGTTTGGAATCCGATTGATATTCCTTTTCTATGAAACACTAAAATAGGCAAAAAAACAACAATTTGGGCTGGGCCTCCGGTTAATAGGTTAGTCCTAAAAATAATATAAAAGTGTAATAATAAGCCCATTAACATCCAAAACAGATAATATAATAGCCTGGAACAATAAAAAATTATAGATACGTTGGAGACGTATGACAAACACAAAAGAGTTAATCTCTCAAATAATCAAAAAACTCCCAATGGAGTCAAAACCTTTACTTTTTATCGCTTGGGAAGCGCCACTAGCTTGTTTAGCATGGGAGGTATTGATAACTAATAGTCGTGAAGTAAATGAGAAGGGGGTGCATGTCTCAAAATATCATTTATCTCTATTTTAAAAACTTGAGCTCTGGCACCTCTGCAAATCACTGCTTCCCTCTGCGAAGGGACTATCTATTTACTTTTATGTTGTGTCATCACCTTGTAAAAAAAGTGCTAGAACCTGAGAGCACAATTGTCATGACTTATGCATTTCGTGTAGCTAATGTTGGGTGCATCATGACTGGATCTTTTCTACCATGAATTACAATGTTTAGTCGCTGCTTGGACTTTGGAGGTGCTCTGCATTTATGTTTTGCGGTCTCAGAAAGGGCTAGCGAGATACCACTATTGTCATATTATATCATGGTTATTTTGACAACGTGTTGCCGTTTGAGATGTCTTATTATTGCTCGCTAGCTGATTATGGCATTGATATGAGTTAATATAATCTTTAAGAGTTATTGTCGACATGGTTAGTTATAATGTTGGCTGAAAACCTGGGTGATGTTTAAGCTTATTTATGCAAACAAGAGCAAAAGAGTTCATAAAAGTTTTTCTTTTTCACTCTCAGTTTATCAACTAAATTGCTTGAGGACAAGCAAATGGTTAAGCTTGGGGGAGTTGATATGTCTCCAACGTATCTACTTTTCCTAACGCTTTTCCTCTTGTTTTGGACTCTAATTTGCATGATTTGAATGAAACTAACCCCAGACTGACACTGTTCTTTAGCAAAACTACCATGGTGTTGTTTTTGTGTAGAAATAAAAGTTCTCGGAATGGAACGAAACTTCGCGAAGATTTTTTATATCAATAATAAGAATGTGTGGAGCCTAGACCTACCGGAGAGGGGCACATGGGTGGGCACAACCCACCAGGGTGCGCCCCCTCTCCTGGCGCGCCCAGGTGGGTTGTCCCCACTTGGTGGCCCCGCAGACCCTAAAACCGACGCTATAAAATCCTATTTTTCCAGAAAAAATCAGGGAGAAAGAATTATTGTGATCCATGAGATGGAGCCGCCGTCACCTCCTGTTCTTCATCGGGAGGCCAGATCTGGAGTCCGTTTGGGGCTCCGGAGAGGGGGATCTTCGTTCTTCATCATCACCAACCCTTCTCCATCGCCAATTCCATGATGCTCCCCACCGGGAGTGAGTAATTCCTTCGTAGGCTCGCTGGTCGGTGAGGAGTTGGATGAGATTCATCATGTAATCGAGTTAGTTTTGTTAGGACTTGATCCCTAGTATCCACTATGTTCTTATATTGATGTTGCTATGACTTTGCCATGCTTAATGCTTGTCACTTTGGGCCCGAGTGCCATGATTTCAGATCTGATCCGTTTATGTTATCACCATTATATCCATGTTCTAGATCCGATCTTGCAAGTTATAGTCACCTACTACGTGTTATGATCCGGCAACACCGGAGTGACAATAGTCGGGACCACTCCCGGCGATGACCGTAGTTTGATGAGTTCATGTATTCACTATGTGTTAATGCTTTGTTCCAGTTCTTTATTAAAAGGAGGCCTTAATATCCCTTAGTTTGCAATATGGACCCCGCTGCCACGAGAGGGTGGGACAAAAGATGTCATGCAAGTTCTTTCCATAAGCACATATGACTATTTACGGAATACATGCCTATATTATATTGATGAACTGGAGCTAGTTCCGTATCACCCTAGGTTATAACTGTCTCATGATGAATATCATCCAACAAGTCACCCATCCAGTGCCTACAAATTTATTCTGTATTGTTCTTGCTAAGTTACTACTGCTATCATCACTGTTACACTTGCTACAAAATTACTGCTATCACTATTACCATTACCGTTACTGTTGTTACTATTATCAAAACTATCATACTACTTTGCTACTGATCACTTTACTGCAGATAATTAATCTTCAGGTGTGGTTGAATGGACAACTCAGCTGCTAATACCTTCAAATATTCTTTGGCTCCCCTTGTGTCGAATCTATAAATTTGTGTTGAATACTCTACCCTCGAAAACTGTTGCGATCCCCTATACTTGTGGGTTATCACATACCCTCCAATACTACCTATAGATTCATCAAAATAGGCAAACAAACACATAGAAAACAGAATCTGTCAAAAACAAAAAAGTCTGTAGTAATCTGTAACTATCGAATACTTCTGTAACTCCAAAAATTCTGAAAAATTAGGAAAACCTGAGAAATTTGTTTATTAGTCTTCTGCATAAAGAGTCAGTATTTTATCGCGCTTCTGTGAAAATTGAAAAATTATTTTACTAGATGCAAAAGTTTCTATTTTTAGCAAGATCAAATCAACTATCACCATAGACCATCCCAAAGGTCTTACTTGGCATTTTATTGAAACAAAAGCTATGAAACATGATTAGTACAGTAGCCTAATCATGTGCACATACAAAAATAATAGGTATAAATGTTGGGTTGTCTCCCAACAAGCACTTTTCTTTAATGCCTTTCTAGCTAGGCATGATGATTTCAATGATGCTCACATAAAAGATAAGAATTGAAACATGATGGGAGCATCATGAAGCATATGACTAGCACATTTAAGTCTAACCCACTTCCTATGCATAGGGATTTTATGAGCAAACAATAACAAGAATCAACTAGCATAGGAAGGCAAAACAAGCATAACTTCAAGATTTTCAACACATAGAGAGGAAACTTGATATTATTGCAACTCCTACAAGCATCGCTACAAAAAAGACACTTCCGTGATGATACGTGTTTGTCATAGTAGGTCGCGTTTTCTGTCATGCATGTACATCCATGACAATTTTATGACAGAATCAAGATAGTCATACATGTGCTGTCATAGAAGTGTTCCATGACATTAACAAAAATATCATCACAGAAGTGTCCACATCCATGACAATAAATCCCGCATCATAGAAGTGCTTTCGTCAAGGGTGACCGACACGTGGCATCCACCGTAATGGCTCGCCGTTACGCTATCGGGTCCTGTTTTGGATTGATAACCCGTTAACAGCCCCGACCAATGGGGATTTTCCACGTGTAAAATCATCATTGGCTGGAGGAAACACGTGTCGGCTC
This sequence comes from Triticum dicoccoides, assembly GCF_002162155.2. Lineage (NCBI taxonomy): Eukaryota > Viridiplantae > Streptophyta > Magnoliopsida > Poales > Poaceae > Triticum > Triticum dicoccoides. The sequence continues at coordinate 407,636,037 of NC_041390.1, read as the reverse complement.
ACCATTGGGACAGATGTCATCCACTCATTGGACCGAAGGCGCCTATGATACATCGACACGTGGCACGGCCCAACAGAGGCCCATTCCTGTGAAAAGGCTGACCTGTTTGACTTGGTCAAAAGGTGGCGGGCCAGCCTATGAAAATCCTATTAACGACATGTTCGCATATAGCCCATTTACAGCCCGCTAATCCAGGGCCCGTTACGACCTATCCGAATTAGGCCCAGTAGCGTCATCTGGGCCATCCAATATGATTCTAGCCCGTTTTAACTTCGGGCCCATGTATAGCCCATGAAGTCTTTCGGCCCATATGAGGCCCTTTGTAACTCTTGGCCCATTAACGGCCCGTGGTGAAACTGGACCGTAATGAACAATGTATCACTTTATACCCATTAATGGCACAGTATACCGTTGGGCTGTTTCCAGCCCATGTTATCTTTCGGCCTTCTCAGGGCCCATTTATTCTTGGGCTCATTTCCAGCATTCAGTTACTTACGGCCCGTTACTGTCATTTTCTGCTTGTGGGCCAAATTCAGACCATGGTTATAGTCGTCCCGTTTGTGGCCCGTTAATACATTGGGCTGTTTTCATAGTGTCATCAAATACGGCCGATTAATGACGGCCCGTTATGGTCGGCCCATGAACGGATGATTCCAACTTAGCCCGTTTACGACCATAATGCAGTATGTTTTTGGCCCATGTTTGGGCAATTGATCATACGGCCCGTAGAAGGCCCATTGATGATACGGCCCATAGAAGGCCCATTGATGATACGACCAGTAGAAGGCCCATTGTTTCTATGCCTCGTAGAAGGCCCATTGTTTCTACGGCCCGTAGAAGTCCCAGTGTCACTACAGTAAATATGTAGCCTATGGTTATTGTGACCTACTTTTAAAAAATAGGTCATTGCGGCCAATAGCAAACCGCGGAAAAAGAACAGCACTGATGTCGGGGTATGGGGTCCCGGCAAACCCTTAAGGTTCGAACACTGGGGTGCGGACGAAGTCTGTCCCTCCAACCAATCTATGCCCTAGCCCATTAGGATCTCACAGACGAACTCGACAAACTCATAACACAGAAGGACACGGGGTTTATACTGGTTCGGGCCACCGTTGTGGTGTAATACCCTACTCCAGTGTGGTGGTGGTGGATTGCCTCTTGGGCTGATGATGAATAATACAAAGGAAATACGGCCTCCTGAGGTTGAGGCATTCTTGTGCTCGGCGAGCTTGTGTGTGTGTGTGGGGGGGGGGTGGTCTCTCTCAAGCTCCCATTCGATCGTCTCCACTATGGTGGCTAATCCTATTTATAGAGGCCCCGTCCTCTTCCCAAATATCGAGCGGGAAGGGAGCCAACAATGGCGCGATAATTTGAAGGGGGACAGCTAGTACCAGCTATCCTGACAAAAGTAGTCTTCGCCTGCACAAAGTTCTGGTGGTGACGCTGTTCTGGGCTCCACGGTGACCTCCGTCTTGCAGTCCATGGTCTTGGTCTTGTTGCACCGAAATGGCAACCTTTGCCTGAGGCCTCGGTACTTCGCGGCTGCGCTTGCCCCCTTTGCACCAAAGAGGAAACAAGGACGCTGTGTGCGCTGGCGCCCGCCTGGCGCCCGCCTGGTGTCGATCGTCACGGCTCACGTCACGAGAACCTTGTGAGGTTCGCCTCGCCTTGATATCTCCGCTTCTCGTGAGCCTGCCTAGCTAGACCACTCCGGAGGAGATCTTGCATCGTCCGCCTCGTGAGGCTTGGCCCCTCGCGAGGGTCTTGGGTGCTTCGTTGGTGAAGAAGGGCCGTACGGCCTACTGGCTTAGCCACACCGCGGGCCGCAGGCAGGCAAGTCTGGGGACCCCCGTTCCCAGAACACCGACAACTGACTACAAGCACACAAATAAACAAGACAACACGGAAATAAATAAGCAAGCAACTTACGCTAGGCTATCACGGCTATTACACATATTACATCCTTTGGGCATCAAAGTTCGCTACCAGTTCAAATATAGGGAACAAAGCAGCATATCATATACACTGGTTGTCAAAGTTGGTGACCAGTGCAAATAAACTCCACAACAAAACAAGTCCAGGACTAAAACCACATCAGAAGATCTCAAGAAACAATATCTTGGGTACCCATAATGCTGGCAAGATGCTTAGCAAGCTTATTAACTTTCTCTTGTTTGGCGCTTAAATCCTCCATCGCTTGCTGTTGCACCACAAAGTATGCATCTAAATTCTGCAGGGACTTCCTCAGTCCTTCAGCTTCCTGTCGCAACACATTTGATCAATGTCTTTCAACTTGAAGCTGAGACTCAAGAAGACAAACTGATTCAGGCAGGAAGTTCGAAGAGCTTGTGCCAGTAACTCGAACACTACATCAAGACATGACTTTTGGGTTCTCTCACTGTCGTCAAGGTAGTTTTTATCAGCTTTCTTGGAGATCAACAAGGATGCCTCACTATCTTGAACCTTATCTGCATTACTTCCTTTACCATTGCATAACGGGGTACTGTTCTCCAATATTTTGTCCGCATTCTAGAAGAAAAACAAGCAGACACATCACAGGTTTGCCATGTTGTATATGAAACTCATTTTGGTAAATCAGTTCAGTAGTAAAGTGCACATGATAACAGCATGAAACAAACATATATCTATGTACCATGCTCACTTTATGGTCTATATCATTCTAGTTTTTGTTGCCAAATCAAGATAGAGACACAATTCAAATAATATTTGTTCAAGACAAAGCAGAATAGAAAGAATATAAGTGTGGGAAACTATAGAGCAATAACAACACTTGTAATGTGCATGACATGAGAACATAACTATTTATTCAATTGAAACTAAAATCAACATAGAGTAAGTTACAATAGCAAACCAATTAAAGAAACAAGTTTAAAACATACCTGTTGTGCCATTGGAGTTTCAATTCCATCCTTCAAATTTGAAAATAGTTGGTCTGAGTAAATATAGTATGCAAGAGCAAAGGAGTATGAACCATAGCTACAGAACCTGACCTGCGAACAATTCTTCTTCTCCTTTAAGCATTGAGTTGGGATTCAGAGTGGTGGTCCTCGTTCTTTGGGCACTGCAGTTCCCTTACTAACTGCTCGTGTTTGGGTGCTCTGTGGTGGAGACGGTGCTGTGTCAACTAGAACTGGGTTACTATCTGTTGGGGTTGGGGTTAGAAGGGGTGTAGCTGGTCCTCTATCCAACTGGGTAGGGGTACAATCTGCAAGAGTCTGGGTTATGTGTGGTGGGGCTGGTTCTTGGGCAAGTACAACCGTGGTTCTATCTGCATCAACTGGTAGCACTATCTTTTCTAAAGACCGTGTTGTTACTCCCTTAGATACTGCCATCACCCTCTCCAATTCAAATGGCTGATAAACAAGAAAAGTAATTGAATGTACAGACATTGTATGATAGACATGTGCAATGGATAGTGGGGAATAAAAGAGGGCATGAAATAATTCACATTTATGTTGTCTAACCAAATAGGATAGCATGACACAATTTCACATATATGATGGCTAACTAAACAGGATAGCATGACACAATTTCACATTATGATGGCTAACTAAAACAGATGGAAAGACATAGTTCAAAATATGATGACTATGTAAACAGGATGACATGACCTAACTATATAATGTGTTTATTAAATAGGTTGGCATGCCATAATTCACATACATGCCGCCTATGGAAACATGATAGCATGATATAATTCCTGTATAGAATGACATAATTCAAAATATGATGACTGTAAACACTAAACATGATGAGATGATATAACTATATGATGTCTTTATTAAATGGGTTGCCATGCCATAATTTAGATAGATGCTGTGTATGTAAACATGATGGCATGATATAATTCAAATATATGATTTATATAGTAAGCAAGTAAGAATATCGCAATCCATGTATGATGTAAAAACTAAGAAATGCAAGAAAACATGCATGGCATGGGTAATATAACCCTGCAAAGTTTGAGCATAGACCTCAAGAGGGAAATAGGACTGGTCATCAGTCTCTGAATCCTCCTCTGAGGATCTTTTTGTATCCAGCAAGATGTCTGCTTTAGCAGGTAGTATTGTTTGCTCTGAATACCTTGTTTTCACTCCAGATACTTCCATCACCACTTCAAATGGCGGATGCACAGGAAGAGTAGTTGAATATACAAACGTTGTCGACAAATGGAACACGTAATACAAAAAAATGATAGCATGATATAATTCACATACACGATGATTGGCTCAACAACATGGCATTTCATAATTCACATATATAATGCCTTTGCAACAAGATAGCATTGCATAATTCACATATATAATGTCTTGCAACAAGATGGCAATGCATAATTCACATATATGGTAATTAGACACTAAACAAGTGGCATTCACACAAAGCATGTCTAAACTAATCAAATGACATAGCAATGCAAGACACCATACGCACGATATGAGCAACATAACCCTGCCAAGTTAGAGCATACACCTCGGGGGGGGGAATAGGACTGGTCATCTGTCTCTGAATCCTCCTCTGAGGAGCTAACCGTAACCAACGAGATATGCACTTCGTCAGATAGAATAGTTTGCTCTAAAGACCTTGTTTTCACTCCAGAATTTTCCATCACCGTGTCAAATGGCTGATGCACACAAAGAGTAGTTGAATGTACTAACATTGTTGACAAATGTAATACGTAACAAAAAAAGGATGGCCTGATATAATTCACATATAAGATGACTGGCTAAGTAGGATGGCATTGCAAAATTCACATATATGATGCCTGGCTAAACAAGATGGCGTTGCATAATTCACATAAACGATGAATAAACTAAACATATGGCATTCACACAAAGCATGTCCAAACTCAGCAGTTGACATATTTGATGTATAGAGTAAGCAATGTAAGGCACCATATGCATGATATAACCAACATCAGCATGCCAAGTTAGAGCAAAGACCTCAGGGGGTAAATAGGAGTGCTCTTCACCTTCTGAATCCCCCTCAGAACAGATATCTTCCTCTCGATTACAATCCGAAATGGGTGGAGGGGGCTTCCGTTGCGCCTACCATGGAGCGACGTCTGCATGAAATTTTATTGCCACGCAAGGGTCATCTCTTCTGCTCTACATGTTCAGTTCCATTGTGTACAATAATTGACATGCATAGGAATAAAACATAGTGAGATTATGTAAGGAGTGCATGCAGAAATCCAGAGTGATGCTAGCAACCTGTGGATAGAACAAAAACCAATGATAGCAGGCAAATAATGGCTTCAGTTAAAAATACAGATAATGGCTTCTTTACTGTTTGTTTCCCACCCAACATGAAACTCACAGTAGACACCAGAGATTAACCAGGTAGTAGATAGATACTATTGATTGCGGCCCCGATATGTACCCCACAACCATTTAAAAACTCAAGTTTGACCATTAGTTTGGAGCCGACTCAGAGTCTAATCGGTGAACAAGACGATAAAGTAACATGTAATATTAAGCAATGCATAACGTAAGCAGACACGAAATAGTGCGACCTCTCTTGCGGACCCGTGTAGTCCTCGACGTCATCTGCTCGGTTGATGATGGTAATGAAGTTGTCATGGCTCTCAGCGGCGAAAGATAGTCTAGAGGCCGGATCCCTACTGTGCTGGACCCTTCTGTCATAGGAGCAGCTGAGCTTGGGTGGACGATGGCGCAGCAGGACCGGGACAAACCACACAAGGTTTTCTTTGACAACTATCTGTAAGGGAAGTAATTTTGTAAGGGCTTGTTTGAATTGGAGGATACTAACAATGTAGGGATAGGAAATACACAGTAATAGGATAGGAATGCATGGGCAAAACATAGAATTTAAAAACACAGGATTTCTGCCAATTTGGTTTTTTGTTTCACAAGAATAGGAAGATCACAGGATGCAAAGAAGCATGGTGAGATTAAGTCAAACCACAAGAAAATGTACGGTTATAATGCTATTATGCTACTATCTCTTAGTCTTGTGCTTCATGAATAGGAATTTGAAAAGGAGGACAAGTGGAAATTAAAATCTGTATGGTTTTTATTTCAAGGAGACACTAAAGGAACAAATCCTACAATTTTCCTTTGCTCCATTCCTTTGAACCAAATGCATGAATTGTAGTACCATAGGAAACTTTCCAATTCCTATGTTTTTCCTTCACTTTTCCTTTCAAGCACTAGCGATTCTAGTAGGCAGGCTTGAGCAAGGAAAAGCTACACTCAAAAAATGTTTTTGTGCTACCTGCCTACTTCTACTACTTTGTACCCAGGCCATTGCCCTACTAGCTCAACTCCCAGGCCCATCGATAAATTCATAGCTCAAACACGCAGAGATAAATAATCATGGCTTTCAAGAGAGTCCATCATAGATAGTTAAGTTGCCTGGTACCTCACTGCTTGTCATATAGTAGGAGAAACTAATCGTATTTCACGTTACCGTGTGTGCTCAGTGGACAATATATATAACATGTAGAGTAAAAAGAGATGCAACAAGTGTACAACTTCTTTGGCGAAGCCATGTCGATCTCAGCATGATTGGGTTGGTCGGTGAGGATGATACGGCTGACTTGGCTATCGGAGGACGGGAAGAAGAACTTAGGCATCTTGAGATGGAGCCCGGGGTACTACTCTGCTGTGAAGGAGGGTTTCATCGTTGGAGCAGCTTTGGTTAGTTGTACGACGCCGAGGCTGAAGCAGGACAGGAGAGACAATGTTAACCTGAGTGGAATTGAAATAGCATCTCCAATAGATGATGTAAAATACATAACCACAAAGTCCTAGATGTAAAATACATCAGCCGCTCATCTCTGAACTTAACTGTTGAAACTGAATTTAACTGTCAAAACTGAACTTAACTGTCGAAACTGAATTTTGCTGTCAAAACTGAACACACTAGCTAGTAGCAGAAAAGCAGTAGTAGTAGCAGCAACAGCAGGCAGCAGCACGTGCGAGAGCCGGTCGACTAAATTTTTCATCTCTGGTCAGTCGATTTTCCAGCCATTGGATACGAAATCAAGGGCCTGCAGTTCAACTTCAACCTCCACCCCCTTAAGCCGCCAGCGACCACCGACCAAACCACCGCCCGTGGCCGGCGGTGCGCCGCCCCGCCCGCCCTGAAACCACTCCCTACCGCTAGTACGTTGCCGCCCCGACCATCCCTCTAGCCCCCCCACCATCATCGGCAATCCCCATGCCACCGCCCCACCATCGCCG